>NC_069504.1:1038973179-1039273179 GCF_027579735.1 Bombina bombina
TCCAGCCAAATTCATTTGTCATCTTAGTTATGAAGTGTCTAATTTGTAAGTATGCAAAAAATTCTTGGTTACTAAGACTGAATTCTCTTTTTAAACTCTCAAATGTTTTAATACATTGGCCATTCCAGTCTATCATCTGGGAGACATTATTCAAACCTAATGTATGCCATTTTTGGAAAGGTGCCGATTGTAGTCCCGCTTGAAATTTAGGGTTCCCTTTAATTGGCATATAATTGGAGACATTTCCTTTGATAGATAATAACCTACATATCTTCCTCCATGCCTGTAGTGGATATATTAATGTTTTGAATATTTTAATTTCCTGGGGGACTGTCTTAGGATTGCAGTGTATCAAAGCTGTGGGAAGATATGGTAGACTTACATTTTTTTCAAGTTCATTGTTTGTTACATAATCTTTGTTTAGAATCCAATCTACAACTATTCGGGCCAGTGAGGCCAGGTTGTAGAATTGTATATCCGGCAATGCAAGTCCACCATACTTCCTGGGAAGTGAAAGCTTCATTAACGAGATTCTTGGTTTTTTATTCTGCCATATAAAAATTCTCAACCTACTATTAATTTTTTCAATATCCTTCCTTTTAAGAATTATTGGAGTATTCTGTAAAATGAATAACAACTTTGGAAGCAAAATCATTTTAAATGCGGCAATACGACCTGAGATCGAGAGTGGGAAATTTTGCCATAATTTTAAACTCGCCTCAATCTCTCTCAGTACTGGTTTTACATTAAGATCATAGCATTTATCTAGGTCGGAAATGATCATTATCCCCAAATATCTAAATGATTCTGAGACTCTAAAAGGAATTTCTATCAAGGAGTCTGGGTTTTTTCTAATCCATAATAATTCAGATTTTGACGCATTGATCCTATAACCCGAGAAGGATCCGAATTGTTCTATAATTGAAATAAGTATAGGTATATTATTTTGCGTGTTAGAGATGTAAAGCAGGATGTCATCTGCGTATAACGCAATTTTAAGCTCTGCTCTACCTATTCTGATTCCTTCTATTTGTGTTCTTATCGCTATTGCCAGTGGTTCAATTGAAATATTGAAGAGGAGAGGAGAGAGGGGGCATCCCTGGCGCGTTCCCCTTTCCAGTAATATTTCTGAAGATAATGTATTATTAACGATTAACCTGGTGAATGATTTTTTATATAAGTTCTCCACAAATTTAGGGAAGTGCCCACTGAAGCCAAACTTGTGGAGAGACGAGAACAGGTGGTCCTGATGGATTGAATCAAATGCTTTTTCTGCATCAATTGAAACAATTGCTAGATCTGGGGAGTCCCCCTCTCTCCTCTGCCCCGCCAACTCAGTAGATTTAAAGTAGTCTAAAGTGACTAATACTTCCCTAATCTTTGCTGTTAGATTTCGTTTCTGCAAAAATCCAGCTTGGTCTTTGTGTATTATTTCCGGGAGAACTAATTGCAGTCTCTTGGCTAAAATAGAGGTCAGGATCTTGTAATCAGAATTTAATAGTGCTATGGGCCTGTAAGATTCCTTTTTTGCCGGATCCTTCCCGGGTTTAAGAACCAAAGTAGTGTGAGATGCACAAAACTGAGGCGAGACTGCCTTTCCATTGATAAACATGTGGTTAAAAAGTTTACTTAACGGTGAAACAACGAATGGTGCAAGAATTTTATAAAATTCATTTGGTAATGCATCCGGACCAGGAGCCTTGTTTGATGGAAGATCCTGAATCATCTTTAGAATTTCTTCCTGAGAAATTGGGGAGTTAACCATTAACATTTTTTCACCGTCAAGTACCGGGTGGGTAATTTTGCTCCAGAATTCATCTGATTTAGTTTTATCTGCATCCCTTAAAGAGTAGATCTCTTTGAAGTATTCTAAAAATATGTTAGAGATATCATCTACATTTGTGTGAGTTTTCTTCTTATGCAGAAGCTTATCTATTAATGGAGATCTTTTTTCTTTTTTCATCAAATTAGCCAATAACTTTCCAGCTTTATTGCCATAGCGATAAAGTCTTGCCTGAAGTTTAAGCTCCTTTTGGGTCTCTCTATAAGTTAAAAATGAGTCTCTTTCATTTTTTGCTCTAATATATCTGATCCAATTTCCCGGGGAGTTATCCAGCAAATAGCGATTATATGAGTTGATTACAGCTTTTGTCACTTCTGTTTCTCTGATTCTTAGTGTTTTTTTTCTGTTAGCAATATATGAAATCATTTCCCCCCTAAGAACTGCCTTTGCAGCCTCCCAGAAAATATCTGGGCGGTCACCATAAGTCTTATTAAATTCAGCATATTCTTCATATTTGCTTTTTAACCAGTTTTTAAATTTTAACTCATTCGCCAGCCATGTGGGGAAGAAGAAGCGAGAGGATCTTAGTTTGAAGTCATTATATTGAATTTCTATTGTGATGGGGCTATGGTCTGATATACATATGGGAAGTATTTTGGCTATAATTTTCATTTTACATAGCCTTTCATCTATAAGGAATAAATCTATTCTGGATAGAGTTTTGTGAGCTCGAGACAAACAGGTAAAATCTCTCAGATCTGGATTCTGTAGTCTCCATATGTCCCTGACTAACAAATTTTGAGAGATTTTCTTGAACATTTTAGTTTCCAGGCTATCTCGCCTATTCTTCCCCACAATGGACTTCTGTCTGAGTCTGTCCAGGGGTTGGTGTGGGGCCATGTTATAATCCCCGCCCAGAATTAGGTATCCTATTGATTCAGAAATTATTTTTGATTGCAGATTGTCCCAGAATATTGGATCGAATACATTAGGAGCATATAGGTTACAAAGTGTATACAGGATTCCTTCTATCTTTAATTTTAAAATTATATATCTCCCTTCCGGGTCTGAAATACTGTGCAAAATTTCATAATTAATTCTTTTCCCTAACAAGATTGCCACACCTCTCTTCCTTTTTGTGCCCGTAGAAGCAACCACTTCCTTTACCCAAGAGGACTTTAATTTTAGCACTTCCTGCAAATTTAAGTGAGTTTCTTGTAGCATAGCTATATCAGTGCCAATTTTTTGTAGGTGAGCCAAAACTGATTTTCGTTTGATAGGGGAGGTGAGACCTCCAATATTCCAAGAGGTTATTTTACATTTATCTGCCCTGCCCATCTCTCAGCCACCCAAAAAAAAAAGACAACAAAACAAAAAAAAAAAAAAAAAAAAAAAAAAAAAAAAGAAAAGAAAATTCCCTGAAGCTATATACCCTCCTAATGCAGGCATTCCCCTGGGGGCCCTGCATAACCCCCTAATAGAGCTTACACCTTGCATCGAGTATCAGACTATAATCTGTAAAACTCAAAAAATATGCTGATTTTTCATCTATTATCATTCCTTTCTAGCTCTTCTACAAATTTCTCTGCTTTTTTTGCAGATTCAAACAAGTGAACTTCGTCATTGAGAATAACCTTTAATTTAGCCGGATAAATTATGGTGGCACGGTAACCTGCTTTAATAAGTTTCGTACAGATAGGGGATAACTCTTTTCTTTTCCCTGCTGTTTCAGCGGAGAAATCCTGGAATATTAGTATATTGTTTGTCCCTAGGGAGATAGGTTGATTCTTTCGGTAGTACTGAAATATTACCATCTTATCCTGAAAATTTAGTAATTTAGCTATTATTGGTCTAGCTCTAGTCTTCCCTCTTCCTTCATCAGACTGACGCCCTACTCTGTGGGCCCTTTCAACTATTATTGGAGGATATGAGGGAGGTAATCCTAGTATTTGTACTAAGGTTTCAGATATAAATTTTCCCAAATCTTCATGTTGTTTCCCCTCTGGGACCCCTATTATTCTTAAATTGTTCCTCCGCGAGCGATCTTCAAGATCCTCTATTTTAGTTTGTATTTTGGATAGTGTTATATCTGCAGTTTCTAGTTTAGAGCTGTGAATTGAGCTAATATCCTCCAAGTCTGACACTCTTTGTTCAGCTTCTTGAAGTCTATTTGCAAATTGTCGAATTTCATTAGTGAGAGATACGATGTCTTGTTTAATCTCAAGTTTGAGAGATTCAAATCTTGGGGAAAGTGCTTCAGTTATACTGGATACCAGTGCTTGAGTATCTGCACTTTCTTTGTTATAGGAGAGATTAGAGGAGAGTGAGTGAATGTCTACCTGTGTTTCTATCGTATTTTTGTTTTTCTTATCTCTATGTCTGGCCGCCATAGCTGGTGAGGGGGTCTTAGTGTGTGTGTGTAGAAATTTATCCATGAATTGATTAAGTGCTTAAAAATGAAACAAAAAGAAGGTGGGGGACAAATTCCCCCACCTAAAGTGCTGAATAGTGATTTAAAGTGTTATCTATTGAAGGGGTAGAGAGAGAGAAAAAAAAAAAAAAAAAAAAAAGGAGTGAGGGAGTGAGTTGTGAGGGTATTTCGTGAGGATGTGGGGGGAAGGAAAAAAAAAAAAAAAAAAAAAAAAAAAGTGAATTAAAGTGTTTTAAATTATGGCGGTGTGTTACTTTATGTCCTTAAAAGGAGTTCAATCAGTTCTTTCTAAGTATCGAAATGCTTTTTATTTTTTAGTGCATTTGTTTAGCTGTTTAATAAATGGCTTTATTTATTCACTACAAGACTCTCAATCCCAGAAAAAACAGGGAAGGAAAAAGTTAAGCCAAACAAGCTTAACCTATGTGTCGAATTATTCTTCTCTCCTATTTCTAGTTACTGCAATGCTCCTGATTCCTAGAGAGTTAAGCTATACTTTAACAGTATCCAGTTTGCTTATGCTTTGTACTCAGTTATTTAGGTTTTATATATAATCACTTTTAACTTGCCAGTATATGAAATCAAGAAAACTACTACATTAATTTACCCCCTTTAGTACCTGTGTGTATCTCTTCACAATCTGTTACTTATATAGTAAATATTTTTATTTCAGTAATCACCACCGAACTTGAAATTTCCTTGTAAATGACACTTTTTATATAGTGTCTTTCTATTTTTCTAGGTTGAGTGTATTATATGGTACAGAAAAAGTCACAAATGTACTCCACTTTTGTATTCGATATTAGTCTGGGCAGTACCCAGCTTTGTATATGTATCACAACGTAGGTTATCAACTATTTATGTTTACACTTAGGACAGCAATTTGTTACCCTCCTAGAATAAAAAACACAGAAGGAAATACACTTTAGTACTTAAGCTATGATTCATCACTATGTCTTAACTTAAACAGCTATTCGGTGCCTTATTTAACCTTCATCAAATTAATCGCAAAACCTGTGTAACCATATTCAAGGGGATACATTACTATGCACATAAAATAAGAAAATATTAATTTGTTAATATAAACAGAAGCAATATCTTTCCAGCCTTCCTCCTTCCTTCCTTCTTCCCTTCTGAACCTTTCCCCTTTTTTCCCTTTTGCAAAAAGAAACATACAACAAATTCTGAAAGGGGGTTAGTATCATATGCCAAACATATTAATCTCTTCTGTTCACTTTATCTTCCTCAAAGTATGTGTGCAAAAAAAAAGATTAATCAGTGTCTCCAAGGTTGACACTGTTATGTCTCTTAAGAACAATCATGTTTTTTAAACCGTTCTAATAGTACTGTTCTTGTTATATGGTTTCTTTCCCAAAGAAACCGGCAAAGTTCTGGGAGGGATGTCAGCCACAACTTATTTATAGCAAAGGAAAGTTAAAAAACAAAGATAGTGGCTATTAATCTGTTTAACACATTAAGAAAACATGTGCAGATATCAGACAGTTAGCATGTACTTTACCAGCTACCGTCCAGACTGTACACGAGGAGCTAAGAAGCAATCACAGAAGTTTTTCTGGGTAATCCGGGCTCCCCCTTCACAACAACCATGAAAGGAGAGTGGTGAGTGTGGAGACCAGGCAGGCAGCGCTGGTCAGCTTCACCAGCCAAGACTCAGGGCAGGTATTTAGATGAGGACAGTGGCCCGGTCCCGGGGAGACAACTAGGCGAGCGGAGTGATCCAAGTCCCTCACGCAACATCGGTGGGAGGGGATCCCTGGGCCAATGAGGAGTAACACTCCCGGAGACGTTGCGCTCCTTTTCCTCGTTGCCAGAAGCGTAGCGGGACACAGGAAAAAACGGCCAGACCGCAGCCAAAGAAGATCCGGCAATCAGGTGATTCCTCCTACTCCCGAGTCAGGAAGATGAAGACGGCCGCGTCGGCACCCACCACCGGACAGCAGAGGTAAACTTCCTTCAATTACCCGACAGGTCAGAAAGGGCTAAGGTGCAGGGGGGCTCCGTCCGTGCAGGCTGGTAACTGATCAGTTGGGCTTCGCCTCTGGTATGTATGGCTGAGGAGGTATTCCCAGACAGATGCAGCCTTTCTCACCCAGCGCCTGCAGGAAAAAGGTGTATTGGAGGATTAACACTCTGGGTATAGCCGTTTAGGTAAGGTTCACCTTTCTGTTCCCTTTCTCCTTTACAGGCAGTAGTGCCAGGGCATGTAATTTTAAACAACTTTCCAATTTACTTTTATCAACAATTTTGCTTTGTTCTCTTGGTATTCTAGTTGAAAGCTAAACCTAGGAAGGCTCATATGATAATTTTTAAGCCCTTGAAGGCCGCCTCTATTTTATTTACTTTTCACAGCAGGGGATAGCTAGCTCATGTAGGCCATATAGATAGCATTGTGATCACGCTCGTGGCTAGTGGCAGACACTGCACTAATTGGCTAAAATGCAAGTCAATAGATAATAACTAAAAGTCATGTGATTAGGGGCGGTCAGAAGATGCTTAGATACAAGTTAGTCACAGAAGTAAAAAGTGTATTAATATAACAGTGTTGGTTTTGCAAAACTGGGGAATGGGTAATAAAGGGATTATCTATCTTTTTAAACAACACAAATTCTGGTGTTGACTGTCCCTTTAAGGCTTATTTGTGTATATGAATTAGCTGATTTTGTGTTTTGAAGCCACAGCCTAATAAACTAGGTTGAGCTTGTAGGTATAATCAGATCTCATTACTTTATCACATTGTGTACATATACATGCTTCTTTATCTTATATCTGTCCATAAAACAATCACCAATACTTGGAGAGAACAATGGAAAATTAAAATTGTATTGCCTTATCTCTTCTATAACCCACTGGGAGTGTAATTTATTCTACTGGCTGTGTTAACACAGCTTGGCCTTGAGGCCAAAAACTTTCAGGATGAGTGGGGATACCACAGGCTAAATAAACTATTTCAAATGCCAATATAAGGGTAATGGAAATACTTCTAAACAATTTAATACACTCCAGCAGGTAAAGTGGATCATTGGGAACAAATTAAAGGTGGGATTTTTTTTGAGGTAACTTTCTTTTACAGTCTACACTATTTGCATTTTTCTCTTATTTTAGGCTATTGGAACCCCATGTTATACATATGGGACTTTTATGAGGACAGAGATTTGGATTTATATTTTTTTCATCATTTTTGTATAATTCGTTTGGGATAATATCACATGAGGGCACCTTTGAATATTTTTGGAAATTTTTGGGAACTCTATCCTGGATGACATTGGAATTTAATTTCACAGATCAGGACTCACATTTTCATTGACTTATTAATTATTTTTTCTATTTTTAATGTGATACATTATTTGTACACTGGTGTATATTCACATTATTTGTATGTTGGTGTATATATACATTTATATGCTCTACATATACTGTAAGATATTTTGGGTTTGCTATATGAGCATATATTAGATAGATGTTATACTGTTTACATCTTACCTTTATTATTCATATATGTCAGATGTACACATAGATTTGTTTTCAACTAATATATATATATATATATATATATATATATATATATATATACACACACACACACACAATCTTTGTACCCTATACTCATTTGTCATTTGTTTGGCCCTTTCCTTGTTTGATAGTTTCAGGTGTTGTACTTTTACAGACTAAATTAGGGGGCTGTATTTGTAAACTTGATTGCTGCTTTATTGCTCTTGTTTACATATCTTTTCTTTGGAAATACTAAAGTATTCATATTGTCAGAATAGGTGGTGGTTCCAAAACGCTGAAGCTGCTATTTTATGTAAAAAAAAAAGCTAAATTAACTATTTATATATGTAAAAAAAATGTATACACTCAAGCATGTAAACTAGATTAATGGGAACACAAAGTTAAGAAAAATGTACAATACAATATCCCTTCAAATGCTGAGGAGCAGTGACAGTCTGGAAGACTTGGAATGTTGAAGGACATTTTTCTGTTATATAGCAATGTGCAAGTGTTCAAGGATTCCATTAAAGGACCAGTCAACACATTAGATTTGCATAATCAACAAATGCAAGATAACAAGACAATGCAAATAGCACTTAGTCTGAACTTCAAATGAGTAGTAGATTTTTTTTATAACAAATTTCAAAGTTATGTATATTTCCACTCCCCTTGTACAATGTGATGGCAATCAGCCAATCACAAATGCATAAACGTATAGTCTGTGAATTCTTGCACATGCCGAGTAGGATCTGGTGACTCAAAAATTGTAAATATAAAAGACTGTGCACATTTTTTTTAATGGAAGTAAATTGGAAAGTTGTTTAAAATTACATGCTGTATCTGAATCATGAAAATTTAATTTAACCTGAGTGTCCCTTTAACAGAGAGATAATTAAAGGACCAGTAAACACAGTAGATTTGCATAATTAACAAATGCATGATAAAAAAATAATGCAATAGCACTGAACTTCAAATGAGTAGTAGATTTTTTTCTGGCAATTTTAAAAGTTATGTCTATTTCCACTCCCCCTGTACCATGTGACAGCCATCAGCCAATCACAAATGCATACACGTACCATATGACAGCCATCAGCCAATCACAAATACATACACGTACCATATGACAGTCATCAGCCAATCACAAATGCATACACGTACCATATGACAGCCATCAGCCAATCACAAATACATACACGTACCATATGACAGTCATCAGCCAATCACAAATGCATATATGTTTATTCTGTGAATTCATGCACATGCTCAGTAGGAGCTGGTGACTCAAAAAGACTTTGCACATTTTGTTAATGGAAGTAAATTGGAAAGTTGTTTAAAATTGCATTGTCTATCTGAATAATGAAAGTTTTATTTTGACTCGAGTGTCCCTTTAACCATGCAAAGTTGCAATTCTTTGTTTTAGTAGTGTTTACTTGAATGGACATGAAACCCCAAATTTTTCTTTCATGATTCAGATAGAGAATACAATTTTTAAAAAGTTTTCAATTTTCTTCTATTAACAAATTTGCTTCCTTCTCTTGTTATTCTTTGTTGGATAGATATCTAGATAGGCAGTGTGCACTTGTCTGGAGCACTACATGACAGGAAATAGTGCTGCCTTCTAGTGTTATTACTAATCTATATATCTGCTGCC
Organism: Bombina bombina; assembly: GCF_027579735.1. Lineage (NCBI taxonomy): Eukaryota > Metazoa > Chordata > Amphibia > Anura > Bombinatoridae > Bombina > Bombina bombina. The sequence continues at coordinate 1,038,982,555 of NC_069504.1, forward strand.
ATATAATACTGCAGACACGTGAATACTCTTGAGGTAACCTTCCTGCTTTTCAACAAAGGATAACAAGAATACAAAGAAAATTTTATAATAGATGTAAACTGGAAAATTGTTTAAAATCGTATATATGTTCTATCTGAATAATGAAAGAAAAAGTTTGTTTTCTGTCCCTTTAATTAGTGAGCATGGTACAGACATTTATATGTACAAAGTTGTTGAATATTATTAGATGATCAAATAATATAAATGTCTGCTTGTGGCTTACAAAATGTGTCATCAGTTTGATTTAGGGCACCATTCTGTATGAAGAACACAGGTGCTACTAGATTTTAAATTTGGGGTCACAAACCTCTCTATAACTGCCACTTATGAGGGGCCACGTTTTTATGTTACAGAAATTCTATTACATAAAAATATAGTATTTACTTCTATATAAATAAAGTTGAAATGTGAAACTTTTTAATATTAATAATTTATCAAAACCTACACAGATCCGGAAACATCTCGCTAACGCAGGAAGACAGGGATTGACTATTTGCAGAGCAAAGGAACATCTGGTTGTTGCAAATCTTCATGGTTAAAGTAGTAGATGCCTGGGCACACGAGCCTTACATTAGATACACAGATAACAGGAGGTGCATGTTTGTGAACAACAGGACACTAAGGGGCATATTTATCAAGCTCCATACGCTGCTCCATAACCTGTCCGCCTGCTCTGAGGCCGCGGGCAGAAATCGCCAGAAATCAACCCAATCGAATACGATCGGGTTGATTGACACCCCCAGCTAGCGGCCTGCAGGGGGCGGCATTGCACCAGCAGTTCACAAGAACTGCTGGTGCAATGATAAATGATAGATTCCTTTTTAACCTAAAGGGGGAGGTGGGAAAGAACTGATGATAATAATCCACAAACCTAAATCCTAATAAACCTTCGTATTGGATAAGGTAGTGCCTAATGCCAAATATATATTAAATATATAAGAAGGAAAGAGACAGAAGCATTATTAGGGCACACTTGGGGGGATTATTATCTCATACATGTAGGGTAAGTGTGTTCATTGTGTAGTGAGTTTTAATTAAAACATAACGTTTATTATACAATATTATAAAATAGACTATAGTCTATGAACACACTTACCCTACATGTATGAGGTAATAATCCCCCCAAGTGTGCCCTAATAATGCTTCTGTCTCTTTCCTTCTTATATATGCAATGATAAATGCCAAGAGCGTATGCTGTCGACATTTATCGATGTCAAGCAGACATGATCCGCAATATCGGATCATGTCCTCTCGCACAATCATAAATATGCCCCTAAGGATCTATTGCTGTTGGCGAGTGAGAAAGAACTCACACTAATCTATTGATAGGCAGTGATACGCAACAAAAGCATTACACAAACAAAAAAAATCAGTTCAGTACTATACATAAAAAAAAAACTTTATTATCTGTTTGTACTACAATTAAAAGAGTGTTATCCAGAGAAACACTACTTTATGGGTATAATTAAAATAGCACTAAGAAATACCACCTGCATTGTATGGGGCGCTAACTATCCCAATCTGTTTCATTGTATGAGCATACTCAGTGTCATAAGATTTTAACACCTGATTCTACAATTAATCAAGGATCTAACAATCAGCAGATATTTGTCAGACTATAAAGCACAATTGAATTATGAGTTGCAAAAAGTAGGCAACATAAAAAAGATTGCTAACCCCTCACTGAATATGGGATAGAATATAGAAATTGAATATATTTAAAATAAGTAGGATATTTTGTAACCATTCATATCATCATTTTATTAAACAGAACAAAGACACGTCCATAATCTTATTCTCCAAAATCTATTTTACTAGATTATCCCTACACAGCACTCTCTCAATTTCCTAAAGCGGCAGAATTTAAAGAGTGTTTTTATGTATGAATGTGTCATTGTTCTGATGTTGATATGAATGGTTACAAAATATCCTACTTATTTTAAATATATTCAATTCCTATATTCTATAGGAGGGGTTAGCAATATTTTCCTTGTTGCAACTCATAATTCAGCAAATCTCTCTAGTGCAACTACCTCTCTGGAAGTGCATACAGTGATTTTGAGCAATTATTGCACTTATAGATTTCCATTATAGTTCTTCCTTATTAAGCCCCACCTTTTTCATTAAACTATAAAGCACAATTGTTTTGGAATTAGGAAAGCTGTGAACTCCTTCAGATGCTGCTCACATTTAGGCCCTACTGTAGCCCATTTTTCAGTCAGGAACCCACGCACATTATAATCTTTTTATTTTCCAGGCCCAGTGGATTACAATGATACCATTATTTTAGTATATATCAGGGCATCTAAGACTCCTGCAACAAAAAGTGTGAAAAAACTCTATCGTAAAAAGAAGGGTCTGTCCTCAAATAAATAAGTCTGAAATTTACCATCACTTTAAAACAATGGATTATTGGGGTCTCTAGGCCTTTGCCTTTTTGATCACCTGTTACAGGCACATAGAGACCCCATCTTTTTATTTTTTTTTAAGTGTTTTTACATTTTTTTACCACAAACACATACACCATTTGAAAGGGCAAACAAGTTCTTGGGTGTTCGTAGGAGTTAAGGGAGATTTGAGGAGTTTTTATATTCGCCTCCATCCTGCTTTACTGTCCCTGTCAATTCTGGGTCTAAGCGGCATCATCATGCCTGTATGTAGTGACATCACTTACATGCCCAGATTCCCCCAACTGAGGCCTAATCTTACACCACCTCATAAGTTGCTTAATACTGCAGGCAGAATGACTACATGCAGAATGACTACACATAGAATAATTCCACGCAGGGCCGCCACTAGAAATTTTGGGGCCCCTGACTTAACCATTGATCAGGCCCCCCCCCTCCTTTGACATGTGCAATTTTTGACCAAGTGACTAAAACATATATGCACTTTATTCTTAAGTGTCTATTTAAACTTGGAAATGTTGTAAAGGTAGTAAAATACAAACACACAGACACACTCATACACTGAAACACACACTCACACTCACACATAAGGATTCACATATAGACACTCTAGCAGACACGCAAAGAAACACACTCAGACACAGACACCCAAACAGACACTTAGTACTTGTTTACATTGACCTGACAAGTAATGAGGTAAACTACAGTTTTGTAAAAAAAAAAAAAAAAAAGGAGATTTAGAAAAAAAAATATGGAGTTCTGATTATCTTTTTGTAAAGGAAGATGCCAACTAAATATATTTATTTATAAAATATTTTACCAGGAAGGATACATTGAGATTTCTCTCGTTTTCAAGTATGTCCTGGGACCACAAAACATTGCATTGATACAGTAGGGTACAATAAAATACAAAAACAATAATAATACACAATATATGCAAAAGTTTAACATAGAAAAGGTCGGAAATATTTAATCAACCATGACAGGTGCATTCTGTTTTGAGCTATGTAGAGAGGGATCTCTTAAAGGATAGTAGGCTTGGGGAAGTTTTGAAAGTGTGCGGGAGGTCGTTCCATAATTGTGGTGCTCTGTAGGAAAAGGAGGATCTAGCTGCTTTCTTTTTGTATTGAGGCAAGCTAAATAATATGCTGTTATTGGATCGGAGGTTATAGGAGGTGGGAATAGCCGGGGAGAGCATTCTGCTCAGGTAGGGTGGGAGCTTCCCAGAAAGGCTCTTAAACACAAGGCTGGAAAGATGGAGGGTACATCTGGATTCCAGCGACAGCCAGTTCTTTTAGCATGTCACAATAGTGGGTCCTGTAGTTACATTACATTGTAGCACAAAGCGGCAGAACAAGTTATACAATGTATTAAGTTTATTAAGGTGAGTTTGCGGTGCAGGTGCATATACTACGTCCCGTAATCCATAATAGGCATCAGCATTTGCTGTACAATCGTTTCCTTTACTGTAGGGCTTAGGCAGGATTTGTTTCTGTACAGGGCACCTAGTTTTGGATAAAGTTTAGATGCAAGTTTTTCTATGTGAAGGCCAAAAGATAGATTGGGGTCTAACAACATACCTAAGTATTTGAAAGAGTGGACTGCGGTCAGCGTGCAATTGGTTTTTGTTTTGATGCGAAGATGGGAATTTTGTAATTTGTGTAATTTAGGTCCTGTTCCAAAGATCATTGTGTCAGTTCTGTCAGTGTTTAGGAGTTTGTTTTTTGAGATCCACTTTTCTACCTCTGTGAACTGGTCTTGGAGCACTGCTTCAAGCTGCGGCAGATCGGAATTGTTTGCATAGATTACCGTGTCGTCTGCGTACATGTGTACAGTTGAGGATTTGCAGACATTAGGCAGATCATTTATAAATAATGTGAATAGTAGGGGACCGAGAATGGAACCTTGGGGAACACCACACATGACTGGGAGAGGGAGGGAGTCACTGTCAGAAATGGAGAAATATTGTGATCGATCCGATACTTACGATCGAAACCAGGTTAATGGATGATCAGCAATACCAGAGTTTTTTAGTTTGAGCAGTAGTATGTCGTGGTCTACTGTGTCAAAGGTCTTTGCAAAATCAAGGAAAATTGCTCCAGTTAGGTTTCCTTGTTCCATACTAGTTTGGATGTCGTTGCAAACTTTTAGGAGGGCAGTTGTAGTGGAGTGATTCGGGCGCAAACCTGATTGATATAGTTAGATTGTTGGTAATACTCACATAGTTGTGTATGGATGCATTTTTCTAAGATTTTTGACAATACTGGGAGCAAAGATATAGGGAGATAATTAGAAACCAAGGTTAACTCCCCACTTTATGGATAGGCACTACTCTTGCAGGTTTCCAAAGTTTGGGTATGTATCCAGACACCAGGGCCGCCACTAGAAATTTTGGGGCCCCTGACTTAACCATTGATCAGGGCCCCCCCCCTCCTTTGACATGTGCAATTTTTGACCAAGTGACTAAAACGTATATGCGCCTTATTCTTAAAGGGACACTGAATCCAATTTTTTTCTTTCATGATTCAGATAGAGCATGCAATTTTAAGCAACATTCTAATTTACTCCTATTATCAATTTTTCTTCGTTCTCTTGCCATCTTTATTTGAAAAAGATGGCATCTAAGCTTTTTTGGGGGTTCAGAACTCTGGATAGCACTTTTTTATTGGTGGATGAATTTATCCACCAATCAGCAAGGACAACCCAGGTTGTTCACCAAAAATAGGCCGGCATCTAAACTTACATTCTTGCATTACAAATAAAGATACTAAGAGAATAAAGAAAATTTGATAATATGGGTAAATTAAAAAGTTGCTTAAAATTTCATGCTCTGTCTGAATCACGAAAGAAAAAATTTGGGTTCAGTGTCCCTTTAAGTGTCTATTTAAACTTGGAAATGTTGTATTGGTAGTAACATACACAAACACAGACCCACTCATACACTGAAACACACACTCACACTCACACATAAGGATTCACATATAGACACTCTAGCAGACACGCAAAGAAACACACTCAGACACAGACACCCAAACAGACACTCAGCACTTGTTTACATTGACCTGACAAGTAATGAGGTAAACTACAGTTTTGTATAAAAAGGAGATTTAGAAATTAAAATATGGAGTTCTGATTATCTTTTTGTAAAGGAAGATGCCGACTAAATGATGACAACAGCATGCAGTGGCTGAAAGGAAGGGCCCTGAACTGCCTAAACAATAATTTAAAGATTAAATGGTGGATTGGTGACTTCCGGAAAAGGTCTCATTAGTCTCAAAGTCTGTAGAAAGATGTGAATAATCAGTAGTAAGGTCAAATGTCCTAAAAAGGAACAGACAATGGACACACACACACACACAAGCTTGCACATACACCCAAGGAAACACCGACAGAGACAGCCTCAGAAAACACACAAAGACATACACACACACACACACACACAGAGAGACACCCACAGAAAACACACAAAGACATACACACAGAGAGAGACAACCACATAAAACACAGAAAGACATACATACACACACCCTCACTGAGACATCCACAGAAAACACACAAAGACATACACACACCCTCACAGAGACACCCACAGAAAGCAGGCACACCCTCACAGAGACATCCACGGAAAACACAGACATACATACATACACACACACACACACACACCCTCACAGAGACATCCACAGAAAACACAGACATACACACCCACCCTCACAGAGGCATCCAGAGAAAATACACAAAGACAAACATACACACACCCTCACAGAGACACTCATAGAAAAAGCTCAAAGACATATGCACACACCCTCACAGACATCCACAGAAAATTCACAAAGACATACACACCCACCCTCACAGAGAGACCCACAGAAAAAAAATACATACACACTCATAGACACACAAACCAAAGCACAAAGACATAAACACAGACACCCACAGAAACACTAACAGGAGGAAACATGTATGCACATTGTATCCCCTAAATCAACAGTGTGTGACATGCATGATAAAAAAAATTGCAGAAATTAAGAGATCGCTTTTTAAAGAATCATATTTGTAAATGTGCAAACAAAAATAATTCTGTGAATTCAAAATTGACTCAGGCACACACTGTACAAACAAAGTGCCAAGTCTGTCTCACACTGTGCATAGTGGTTTAGTGCACACTCAGAAATCCTCTCAAATGCTAATACTTTACTCCTTGTAATAACATTTTCCATGCTCAATTAGAACTCTGCTGTAGTACCCACTGGTGGCTGCCAAAACTTAAAAAAAAAAAAAAAAAAAAAAAATTTTTTTTTTTTAGTTCTTGCCTCATGGGCCCCCCCTGGCCCATTGGGCCCCTGACAGGAGTCACCCCTGTCACCCCCTGATGGCGGCCCTGCCAGACACCAAGGATTCATTAATTAGGGCTGTGACAGGTTTAGCAATTGTCGGCGCACTGAGATTCAACAGCATTGCTGGGATTTGATCAGGTCCAGATTGGTTTTTCATTTTTAGATTATTAAGGTGTTTCTTAATGACATTGATGGGTACAGGTCTAAAATTGAACTGATGACAACAGCATGCAGTGGCTGAAAGGAAGGGCCCTGAACTGCCTAAACAATAATTTAAAGGTTAAATGGTAGATTGGCGACTTCCAGAAAGGTCTCATTAGTCTCAAAGTCTGTAGAAAGATGTGAATAATCAGTAGTAAGGTCAAAATGTCCTAAAAAGGAACAGACAATGGAAACACAAACTCAAACTTGCACATACACCAAAGGAAACACCGACAGAGACAGCCTCAGAAAACACACAAAGACATACACACACACAGAAACACCCACAGAAAACACACAAATACATACACACACAGAGAGACAACCACATAAAACACAGAAAGACATTCATACGCACACCCTCACTGAGACATCCACAGAAAACACACAAAGACATACACACACCCTCACAGAGACACCCACAGAAAACACACACCCTCACAGAGACATCCACAGAAAACACAGACATACATACATACACACACACACACACACACACCCTCACAGAGACATACACAGAAAACACAGACATACACACCCACCCTCACAGAGGCATCCAGAGAAAATACACAAATACAAACATACACACACCACTAAAAAAAGACATATTCACACACCCTCACAGACATCCACAGAAAATGCACAAAGACATACACACCCACACTCACAGAGAGACCCACAGAAAAAAAATACATACAAACTCATAGAGACACCAACAAAAGCACAAAGACATAAACACAGACACCCACAGAAACACTCACAGGAGGTAACATTTCTGCACATTGCATCCCCTAAATCAACAGTGTGTGACATGCATGATAAAAAATTGCAGAAATGAAGAGATCACTTTTTAAAAAATCCTATTTGTAAATGTGCAAACAAAAATAATTCTGTGAATTCAAAATTGAACATTAATGATCTGGGTAGATGTCTAGATGAAGAAAAGTACTTTTAAAAGGTTGACATATGTTTTGTTTGATTTTTCCCCATTTTCCCCAACTAAGAGAACCACTTCAAATATAGTGTACAAATGTTCCCATGTGTCAGCTGTACTTATGGATTTTGAAAATTCTGTACTCTATATGGTCTTGGTGGAACCATAAGCTTTGGTACTCATACCATTAGATCTTGTTAAATGCAGGATTTAGGCTTGTTGGTATGTATTTCAAAATTAAGTCAGCTGTAGTGTAAACTGAACAGTTTTAAGTTAACCTGTCTCATTTCAAACACTGAGCAATCTTAGTCTGAGAGTATAACATTTTATGCAGATGTAAAAATCTTAGATAAAATGACTCCTTGCATCCGGAAAGTCATTGCATAAAGGGGCAGTAAACTGGAATGTAATTAATATATATACACTATATATATATATATATATATATATATATATATATATATATATATATATATATATATATATATCTGCCAAAAGGGCACCTACCATTTGTGTATTGAGGAGGAAACATTTCTGCATGGTTTTAAATATAGAATTTCGACAGCATTGTCAAATAATCATAAATACACTGCTGCTAAAAAAATGTGTTTTTATGGACCCCTGGCCCCACCATACAACTACTACCACACTGAAGTTACAATCTGAAATTGCACAAAGAAGTAAAAAACATTTGCTAAGTAAGTCCTACCTCCTCTGCAAATGAAAGTGATCTGCCGTCTGACTCAGGCACACACTGTACAAACAAAGTGCCAAGTCTGTCTCACACTGTGCATAGTGGTTTAGTGCACACTCAGAAATCCTCTCAAATGCTAATACTTTACTCCTTGTAATAACATTTCCCATGCTCAATTAGCACTCTGCTGTAGTACCCACTGGTGGCTAACAAAAATTATTATTATTATTTTTTTAAGTTCTTGCCTTATGGGGCCCCCCTGGCCCATTGGGCCCCTGACAGGAGTCACCCTGTCACCCACTGATGGCGGCCCTGATTGCACGCAGAATAAATACACGCAGAATGACTACACACAGAATGACTGCACACAGAATAACTACACGCAGAATGACTACACACAGAATAACTACACACAGAATGACTGCACACAGAATAATTACACGCAGAATGACTACACACAGAATAACTACACACAGAATGACTGCACACAGAATAACTACAAGCAGAATGACTACACGCAGAATAACTACATCCAGGATGACTACACTCAGAATAATTACTCGCAGAATGACTACATGCAGAATAAATACATGTAGAATAACTACACACAGAATAATTAAACTCAGAATGACTACACACAGAATAACTACACTCAGAATGACTATACGCAGAATAATTAGTTACACACAGAATAACTACACACAAAATGATTACACTCAGAATGACTACACGCAAAATAATTACACACAGAATAACTACACGCAGAATTACTACATGTAGAATAACTACACGCAGAATAACTACACTCAGAATGACTACACGCAGAATAACTACACGCAGAATGATTACACTCAGAATGACTACACACAGAATAACTACACTCAGAATGACTACACGCAGAATAATTAGTTACACAGAATAACTACACACAAAATGATTACACTCAGAATGACTACACGCAAAATAATTACACACAGAATAACTACACGCAGAATTACTACACGTAGAATAACTACACGCAGAATAACTACACTCAGAATGACTACACACAGAATAATTAGTTAAACACATAATAACTACACGCAGAATGATTACACTCAGAATGACTACACGCAGAATAACTACACGCAGAATGATTACACTCAGAATGACTACAAGCAGAATAACTACATGCCGAATAAATACACGCAGAATAAGTACATGCAGAATGATTACACTCAGAATGACTACACGCAGAATAATTACACACAGAATAACTACACGCAGAATAATTACACGCAGAATGACTACTCACAGAATAAATACACGCAGAATAACTACACGCAGAATGATTACACTAGGCCTTTGCCTTTTTGATCACCTGTTACAGGCACTTAGAGATCCCATCTTTTTATATTTTTTTAAAGTGTTTTTACATTTTTTAACCACAAACACATACACCATTTGAAAGGGCAAACGAGTTCTTGGGTGTTCGTAGGAGTTAAAGGAGATTTGAGGAGTTTTTATATTCGCCACCATCCAGCTCCCTTCTCCTGCTTTACTGTCCCTGTCAATTCTGGGTCTAAGCGGCATCATCATGCCTGTATGTAGTGACATCACTTACATGCCCAGATTCCCCCAACTGAGGCCTAATCTTACACCACCTCATAAGTTGCTTAATACACTACACGCAGAATGACTACATGTAGAATAATTACACGCAGAATAACTACACGGAGAATGACTACACGCAGAATAATTACATGTAAAATGACTATATGCAGAATGACTACACGCAGAATAATTCCACGCAGAATAACTACATGCAGAATTTCTACACGCAGAATGACTATACGCAGAATGACTATACGCAGAATAACTACATGCAGAATGACTACACGCAGAATAATTACAGGCATAACGACTACACGCAGAATAATTACACACAGAATGACTACACGCAGAATAATTACACGCAGAATAACTACACACAGAATGACTTCACGCAGAATAATTACACGCAGAATGACTACACGCAGAATAGCTACACACAGAATAACTACATGCAGAATAACTACACACAGAATAACCACACTCAGAATGACTACACGCAAAATAATTACACACAGAATGACTACATGCAGAATAATTACACACAGAATAACCACACTCTGAATGACTACACGCAAAATAATTACACACAGAATGACTACACGCAGAATAATAACACACAGAATAACTACATGCAAAATAACTACATGCAAAATAACTACACTCAGAATGACTACATACAGAATAACTACACGCAGAATAATTCCAGTTATTTATTTATTATTTTAGTTTTTAATGAGATCCAGAACAAGTTACAACAACATGTGTAGCAATTACAAGTCGTCATGTACATAAAAATGAGTGTACGGTTTTACTCATTCATCAGTCAAGATTTTAACAATGCTACAACGCGAGTAAATAATATACTGAATGTTATAAAATATGTTAATAATGGGATAATACAAAGTTTAGTAAACCTCTATTTTTTTAAATTATTCTAAATGTCTAACATATATTCAGAAATGAACCCCCTTTTGCAAGTAAATTGGTTACTCTTGGACCCATTGAGAAAGAAAACGTAATGGGGTAGATTACAAGTGGAGCACTATTTAACGATCTCTCTCTAGTGTTAACTGCACTAAAAGTTCTTTTTTTTTAACACATCGGGTTGTACTCGTATTATGAGTTGAAAGTAAACTGTTTTCACGCTAACCAGACGATTGCAAAATGCCGAACTTAGAATATCACGTGTGCATTCACGTATTCCCCCATAGAAGTTAATGTAGCAAAAAAGTGTGTGTGTGTGGGGGGGGGGGAACTAACACCCTACTCGTGCGGAAACCAGATTGCATATTCTCAAGTGCACTAACCTGACATGAAAATATAAATATTTCACATTTCAATGCTCTTCACATAGAAGAATATGTTCTATGAATTCATAAATACATTTATATATATATATATATATATATATATATATATATATATATATATATATATATATATATATATATATATATATATATATATATATACAGGGAGTGCAGAATTATTAGGCAAATGAGTATTTTGACCACATCATCCTCTTTATGCATGTTGTCTTACTCCAAGCTGTATAGGCTCGAAAGCCTACTACCAATTAAGCATATTAGGTGATGTACATCTCTGTAATGAGAAGGGGTGTGGTCTAATGACATCAACACCCTATATCAGGTGTGCATAATTATTAGGCAACTTCCTTTCCTTTGGCAAAATGGGTCAAAAGAAGGACTTGACAGGCTCAGAAAAGTAAAAAATAGTGAGATATCTTGCAGAGGGATGCAGCACTCTTAAAATTGCAAAGCTCCTGAAGCGTGATCATCGAACAATCAAGCGTTTCATTCAAAATAGTCAACAGGGTCGCAAGAAGCGTGTGGAAAAACAAAGGCGCAAAATAACTGCCCACGAACTGAGAAAAGTCAAGCGTGCAGCTGCCAAGATGCCACTTGCCACCAGTTTGGCCATATTTCAGAGCTGCAACATCACTGGAGTGCCCAAAAGCACAAGGTGTGCAATACTCAGAGACATGGCCAAGGTAAGAAAGGCTGAAAGACGACCACCACTGAACAAGACACACAAGCTGAAACGTCAAGACTGGGCCAGCTTGTGGGGCCTTTTCGGGTTGAGGATGGAGTCAAGCTCAACTCCCAGTCCTACTGCCAGTTTCTGGAAGACACCTTCTTCAAGCAGTGGTACAGGAAGAAGTCTGCATCCTTCAAGAAACATGATTTTCATGCAGGACAATGCTCCATCACACGCGTCCAAGTACTCCACAGCGTGGCTGGCAAGAAAGGGTATAAAAGAAGAAAATCTAATGACATGGCCTCCTTGTTCACCTGATCTGAACCCCATTGAGAACTTGTGGTCCATCATCAAATGTGAGATTTACAAGGAGGGAAAACAGTACACCTCTCTGAACAGTGTCTGGGAGGCTGTGGTTGCTGCTGCACGCAATGTTGATGGTGAACAGATCAAAACACTGACAGAATCCATGGATGGCAGGCTTTTGAGTGTCCTTGCAAAGAAAGGTGGCTATATTGGTCACTGATTTGTTTTTGTTTTGTTTTTGAATGTCAGAAATGTATATTTGTGAATGTTGAGATGTTATATTGGTTTCACTGGTAAAAATAAATAATTGAAATGGGTATATATTTGTTTTTTGTTAAGTTGCCTAATAATTATGCACAGTAATAGTCACCTGCACACACAGATATCCCCCTTAAATAGCTAAAACTAAAAACAAACTAAAAACTACTTCCAAAAATATTCAGCTTTGATATTAATGAGTTTTTTGGGTTCATTGAGAACATGGTTGTTGTTCAATAATAAAATTAATCCTCAAAAATACAACTTGCCTAATAATTCTGCACTCCCTGTATATATATATATATATATATATATATATATTATTTTATAGCACATATATATATATACACACATGATTATATAAAGGTATAAATATAAATACAGATATATATATATATATATATATACATACAGGTATATAGAAATATCTATTTATAAATATGTAGAACATATTACACTATGTGCAGAACATTGGAATGTAAAATATTTACAGTAAATACACACTATAACATGTTCTTAAATATGAATAATGCATAAATATGATTTTACATGTTTTCATCTATTTAACTGCAAAAGGCTCCAATGCACTTTTTTATATGTCTATATATGTGTACATTTGTATTTATGTAAAAAAAAAATAACAAAAATATGAGCACTGCAATTCAAAACATACTTTACTATATCATACTCAGTTTATACAGTAATCCAATTGTAGGAGCAAAGTATATTAATGAAGGACAAAGGACCTTCCTCATTCTTTCACCCAGCTTCATACATACTAGAATCAAGATATAGTAAAGAAAAAAACAAAAAAGGATCTAGGTGTAGGCTCTAACATGGGACACACTGTGTATGAGTGAGTGGAGTCACAGAACTTTTAACTGAATGTCCTGTTGAAATAGAGTGTGCATAGGACTAGGTTAACGTTCATCGCCACACATGCACGTTGTGATTTATAGTATCGTGCACAAACAAGTTGACAATAGGATACATACACAGGCACGAAGGAATAATGTTTGTTGCATAAAGTTTGACACATACAATGAAAATTGTGGCATCCCTGGCTGTTGAATATATGGATAGATGCATCATGAACTTTGTAACAGGATCCTCTTAAGAGATACGTATTTATAAGTTTACTAGTTATTGCAACATTTGGATACATTATCACCTTTGTATCTTTGGACTATATATATAATTTGGTCTAGTATGTAAGTGACTATTGGTATAGGACGGTGATGACAGTCATTCCCCCTAGGGACTCCTTGGGGGTTTCATTCTCTTTTTCTTTGATCTTTTTTTTCTTTTTTCTTTACTATATCTTGATTTTAGTATGTATGAAGCTGATTGAACAAATGAAGAAGGTCCTTTGTCCTTCATTAATATACTTTGCTCCTACAATTGGATTACTGTATAATCTGAGTATGATATAGTAAAGTATGTTTTGAATTGCAGTGTTGGGATTTTTGCTCTTTGTATATATTGGTTTTGGGTGATAAGACTACACCCTATCCCGGGCACTCTATCTCCATTTTAATAGGAGGCAGAATTTGAGGTGGTGCTGTCACCTGTTTAGTATTATATATGTATTTATGTGTTTATATATATATCTGTAAATACATACAGTATACATATATAAATACATCTGTACATATATATATATACTGTATATATATATATATATATATATATATATATATATATATATATATATATATATATATATATATATAAGCCATAAGAAAAACGATGGTCTGCCGATGAGGTTAAAAAAATCTTCCTTTTATTCATTCGTTTCAAGGTAAAAAACCCACAACATCCATGGGTCACAAATGTAGCAAACACTTGCAAAAGACTGCTGCTATATATATGCGAGTGTAAAAAAGCGAAGGACCAGCACTGTAGTAATAGAACCTTCAGATACAGTAAAAGAAATCTGTGGTCACCCTGCTGCTGCCCAAATCTAAAAAGGTCTGATTAAAGTGGCCCCCGCCAGAGAAATCACCCTTTCTATATGAAGAAACAATCGTGAGCAAAGAAAAGAAATAGGTGCATACAAGGAGTATCCACAAATTCTAATTTAAAGCATATAATAGGGTAAACAGAGCGAAAATTATAAATGCATCATCCAAAATATCGATTTGTGATGAATGTCATATATGCGTAAAAAAAAAATAAAAAAAAAATATATATATATATATACATATAAATAATAAATTATAATTAAGAGTTTAAACCTCTAATACAAAAATGAATGAAATTTAAAATGACCAAAATAACACTCAGGGGCCCATTTATCAAGCTCCGAACGGAGCTTGTGGCCCCGTGTTTCTGGCGAGTCTTCAGACTTGCCAGAAACAGCAGTTATGAAGCAGCGGTCTAAAGACCGCTGCTCCATAACCCTGTCCGCCTGCTCTGAGTAGGTGGCTAGGAATCACCGGAATCCATTGGCCGCGAGTCTGCAGGGGGGCGGCGTTGCACAAGCAGCTCTTGTGAGCTGCTGGTGCAATGCTGAATATGGAGAGCGTATTGCTCTCCACATTCAGCAGGTCTTGCGGACCTGATCCGCACTGTCGGATCAGGTCCGCAAGACCTTTGATAAATAGGCCCCTCAGCATAAAAGGTGGGAATAACATCCACCCTATAGAAGAAACGGAAAGTTAAAATAAAAGTCCAGAACTGGTTACTCATTTTCGCTTGTAATAATGTATATTGGGCTAGATTGCCATTGGAGAGCAATGCTGATGCTGGTTTCTTCCGCTTAAAAGATGCTGTTAACAAAATCTTTCAGGTTGCTACTGATGTCCATCTTGTAACCTGATTAGCCGGTGCTTGATTTCTACTTGTGAGAACCTGTGCTCCGTCCTGCGCACCGAGCTACTGACAAGTGGCACGGAGCACAGGTTGTCACAAGTAGAAACCAGGATTAAGGGACTCACGGAGTGCTGCTCATTAATCATTGCGTGAGCATCAGGAGACACATATAAAGGAGAGCCTACCATATCCAGGGAGGACTGAAGCAAGATCACTGGGGAAACCACAACTGAGAGTTTGTCCATATCGTGTGCGGCACTGACCTAATCAGATTGAGGTTATTTTATGCACGTTGGATATTTGTAAAGGATTGTATACCCACATTGTTACAAGCGAATATGTTTTCAGAGTAAGTTCTGGACTTTTATTTGAACTTTCCGTTTCTTCTATAGGGTGGATGTTGTTATTCCCACCTTTTATGCTGAGTGCTTTAATTTCATTCATTTTTGTATTAGAGTTTTAACCTCTTAATTATAATCTATTATTTATATGTATTTATATATATATTTTTAAATGCATATATGACATTATAAGACACATCGATATTTTGGATGATGCATTTATCATTTTTACTCTGCTTACCCTATTATATGCTTTAGGTTAGAATTTGTGGATACTCTTTGTATGCGCCGATTTCTTTTCTTTTCTCACAATATATATATATATATATATAAATCATAGTAGAAAGCGCACTTTCACCTCCTTCAACATCGACCAGGGTGCGGGCAAAGTAGTTTAATATCCAAACAGGCACGCATGTCTTTTTGAAAATTAAATGGCACTTTAAAAAATCCAGAGAGTATATATATATATATATATATATATATATATAATTTTAAATAAGTGCTCCTTGGATTTGATCCTGCTGGTGACAGAAAAGGTGAGAACACAACTTGACAAAATCAAGGGAGATATACAAGAATATGAGAACACTAATACTCCGAAATTAATAGCGGATACCAGTTCAGATTGGCTAAACCAATTACAAACACAGCTGAAGGAATATAAAGATGCTTTGATCTCCTTTAAAAACAGAAAATTGGCAGCCGTGACAGAAGATCATAAAGACAAAAGTGTGTACCGGTGGCTGACAGGAGGGGAAGGGGACAATAGGGGCTTTAGACCCAGAAGACAGAGACGGTTTAGACAGTACACCAGGAGAAACCTTCAAACTATTGATACTAGTTCGGGCACGGACTCAGACACTCCACAGTCTGCACAGGGTCCATTACCACCATATAGAGGGACCTCACGCCCATACAGAGGAAATAGACAACAACAGTCTTTTTTAGGGGTTACCACCCGCTCAGCAGGAAGGGGAAGAGGAGGCCACACCCAAGAAGAGGTGGTCAGAAGCAGACCACCGTTCCCCCACCAACCTCCACCGTTACACCAATGAATAATAACTTGGTCATTAACATCAGTGATCGTGCCCTATCAGAGCCAGAGATCCAGCTTTAAAATAAGGGACTTAATTTTGTGCCCACCAAAATGGGTGATCCGTTTGATCTGTGGATAGATCAACAGAAATTCCAGCGATCACTAAGACTCAAAGAACATTTCAGCAACAGCACAGCCTCTGAAACTGATATTCAATTCCGCAAATCGAGTAAGTTTGATCCCACCAGCTACAATTCAAGTATAAAAACATACTCTCGTTTGGGATACCAGTATGGCAAGTAAACCGGAATTCAGAAACAACCTGACGAAGGAGGAGTGTATGGCCATAAGAACTCTGGCTACAGACCCCAAGATCATCATCCGCCCAGCGGATAAAGGGGGAGCCACCGTGGTAATGAATTATGAATACTATCGATCAGATATCCTGCTCTAATTCAGTGATACCATGACTTATTCACAACTCCAGAGAAATCCGACAAAAGAATTCCAGAAAGAAATTGATACTTTGGTGAAGGAAGGCGTAATGCAGGGATGGATTGATGAGAAGATAGCGGGCTTTTTAATAACAGAATATCCGAAATGTCCTATTCTGTATACCCTACCTAAAGTACACAAGAACCAAACCCAACCACCAGGGAGGCCCATTGTGTCTGCCCGTGAGTCCATCACATCACCACTTTCCCATTTTGTGGACTTCTTTTTACAGCCCCTTGTTAAAAATATGAGATCATACACCAGAGATTCTATGGACTTGTTAGAAAAATTGGAAAATGTAAGGCTGGAGGAGCAGTGGCTATTAGTCACTGCCGATGTAAATAGTCTTTACACAGTCATACCACAAAAAGAGGGCATTAATAGGGTGGCGAGAGCACTGAATAGATACCCATATGTGGGTCCTCCTGCTCACTTTCTATTGCAGATCCTTGAATTGAGCCTGAGGCTGAATTATTTCAGATTTGAAAAGTCTTACTATTGCCAAATAAAGGGAACCGCCATGGGTTTGAATGTGGCCCCTTCATTCGCAAACTTATACATGGAGTTCTATGAGGAAGAAATTATGAGGGTGTTCCAAAAAAGAAGAAATTGCCATATACCAGCGATATATAGATGATCTGTTCATGGTATGGAGGGGTTCAAGGGAATCATTGGAGAAATGGTTCCTAGAATTGAATAAACTAGAACAGCCCATCAAATTCAAGATGTGCTACAGTGAAGATAGAGTTGAGTTCTTAGACCTATGTATCTTTAGGGATGGCAGTGGCATTGGAACTACACTGTATCAAAAACCAACGGACAGGAACTTGGTGCTACATCTCTTCTGAGAGCCATTCCCAAAGGCCAAATGCCCAGAGTGACTAGAAATAATACCAACAAGGAGACTCAGAAAATACAGCTTCAGGACATGGCATTGAAATTCATGGCCAGGGGATATAAGTGGCAATACCTACTTGAGTGTATGGGCGAACAAGATGATGCCAAAGAAAAGGAGGAGAGAAGGGCCACTAAACGCATGACCTTTACAACAAAATATTGTCCGGATACTAAACATATTGGACATAACCTTAAGAAGCATTGGCATATCATTCAAAGCGACCCCACACTACCATTTGGAGATTGGAATAGTCTGAGAGTAGGGTTCAAAAGAAATCGAAACTTAAGAGATCAACTGGTGGTGACTGACCCAGTACACTGTTATGATAACAAGACATGGTTAACTCATAATAAGAAGGGATGTTTCCGATGTATAGGGTGCACCACGTGTCACTCCATGATCCCTGGAGCCACCTTTCGCCATCCGGACACGAACTGTAACTACAAGATACATCACTATCTCACTTGTACTACACCCTTTGTGGTCTATCTCATCAATTGCCCATGTGGGCTGTTCTACGTGGGAAAAACGGTTGACGACGCCCGCACCCGCATGGCCAACCATAGATCAGTGATTAGAGCTGCAATCAAGAAAGGGGGCAGTGACCAACCTGTAGCACACCATTTTGCAATCAGTGGACATAGTGTCCAGGACTTAAGATTTAAGATCATTGACCATGTACCTGTACCCCCAAGAGGTGGGGATAGACATCGGACATTACTACAACTAGAATCTAAATGGATGTACAAGTTGAATACACTACGCCCGAGGGGTCTCAATGTCAGCTTGGACTGGCATTGTTTTCTGTGAATCCAGGGGACCTATAACTCAGATGAGTCTATCAAGGGGATCCCAGATGGACATATATTGATCCCTGGACCAAACTTGAGTATTTGAGAGTACATGACCCATTCTATATGCTCACTCCTTTAGATTTTTCTCCTCTTTCCTTTTTTCTCTTGTATTTTTTCTCTTGTACTTTGTTGTTTTAGTTTATTTTCAGGTGTTGAGTTTGGTCTTTCTCTTTCTCTTCCTCTTATGGTTTCGGTGTCTATCTTTGGAGGCTTTGTCTCTTCCTCTGCTGCTATTTCTGGGTTGTGTATCTCTATCTATTGGTGTATCTATATTTTATTTTATTTATTTTACTTTCATTATGTTATTCATTTATTTATTTCTCTATTTATTTATTTTGTTATTCTTAAATTTTGATCATATTTAGTATTTTTATTATTCTTATTTTTATTTTTATTTTTACTTTTATTTATTTGTATTTTTATTAATTTTTATTATTTATTTTTATTTTTATTTTTTATATCTATTTTATTTATTTTATTTTTTAATTTTATTTTTTTTGTTTATTTTGTGTCCATTATTTTGTGTCTATTTCCTTGCTTGCCTGATTGTATTATGGTTATTATCGTCTGGTGTAGTGATCCTTATATATGGCACAGGTTAGACAGATTGTATTATGTTTATCTGGCTGATTTGATCTATTGACTTAGTATTATTTATATTGAATGGGGACTGTAAGCCAGCTACAACTACTGGCAATATAACCTTTCAGATCTTGTTCAGCATTCGTTTTCTAATTGCAGTTGCTAGGATAACTAACCAGTATAAGGACATGCTGATTTTTTGAGGTGGCCGTTATTGGGTCTAATGATGAGCGGGTAACATTTTAGTTAGCTCTTTTTAGAGTGTAGCATAGACTGAGCGGTCACTATAAGGATTTCCCCTCTGGCGGATTTGTGTACTTGGTTGCTACGGCAACCAACCGCTGTGTAAGACATGGCGCGCAATGCTTGATGTATCAGGTTGCTATGGCAACTAACCGTGAATGTGGCATGGCGCTCGGAACCGACGTCAGAGCATGGCCATGAGGAGTGTGTGTTTCTCACCTTACTCCAAGTAACCGCATACATCAAACAGGTAGCGTAACACTGAATAAATGGATAGAGTTGTAATCTCCTATTTTAGTAATATAGTTTAATAGTAAGCAAAGGGATGTCTTTGAAAAACTTGGTTACTGGGGTTGAACCCTAATACGGTTTCTGATGTGTAAAGGTATCTATGTCCATCCAGGTTGTCTTTATCAGGAGTAAATAGTTGATACTACACGTATCACAGTTTTGTTTACAGTTCACTTTAACCAGGGTGTTAAATATATAACAGATATATAATAGATTTACACTTAATTTTGTTGTGTGGTATATTTTCACTTATGTATGATGACAATAGTTTGACGCCATTATAATGAGCACACTATTAGAATTAATGCATTTATATTTTATTGCTCACATCTATTTGCTCTATATAATGATGTATTTGATTTATTTTATGCATACAGAGCTCCTTTGTTGTGTATTTTACACTAGGCTTTGGATAGCCAGTACTTGTTTATTGAGGATCACCATGACAACTGTTTTTTGAATTTTGGCGCAATTTTCTCACTGGGGGAGGGGCTAGTTGTGTTTAAATTTTCAGTTGAATGCAATTTTTGTTTGTCTGAGGAAGGGGAGTGTGTCCCCGAAACGTCACGCTTGATTTATTAAAAATTCTTCATTAAAAGACCAGAGAGTGCTTTCCATTATTCATATATTCATATCTGCTAGCACCCTGGCATCTAATATCCTGGAAGTGAGAGTGCTCTCATTAAAACTATATATATATATATATATATATATATATATAAATCACAAGAAATGAAGATAAGTGCACTATCGCCGATAACACAAATATTCCTCTGAAGGGTAGGTCAAAGAAAATTCAGGCAAGTTCCAGGCAGGGTAAGATAAAAAAGAACAAAAATTTATTATAGTTAAAAGCGAATGCCACTGATAGTGGCAAACAAAAAGCAGAGCCAGCAGTAACAACGGTCAGGTGTAAGGGCTGGTCTCCACGCAGAAGCGTTTCGTGCCCATGCCCACTTGTTCACTGCATACCTGGAGACCGGTCCAGCACCTTTTTATAGCTATGTAATGGAAAACTTAAAACACCTGACTGAACACAGATCGGAAAAAGGGAAAAAGCCTCTCCTAACTGGTACAAGTGTGTTATCTGTTAGATACATTTTTTCCTTTTTCTCAGGAAAGCACACATGATAATGGAGACGCTCAGATAAACATTAATTAACATTAAACACACAAGGATGAACAGTGGCACTACTTAGACTTTTCCTCTTATAATAAGTCAAAATCAGAGGTAAGAGTTAGATTAATTCTACTGTATGTTAGAGGAAATGGTGCTTGTGCACAAATATAAATATAAACACAAAGGAAGAATGGTATAAAGGATACCAGACTACCCAAAGTATGCACTTGCAGCACTCTAGGTCTGAACTAAAGGTTGGGATTCCGTAACAGGATATTAAAATATAACTTTTATTGGTATTAAAATTAAAAAACCAAAGTTGTTTGGTTAATACATACACGATTAAAATTTGCTCCAGTGCTCAAATCAGTATAATGAGTTTCACATTAGATCACTATTCATGATAATTCGGCCTGAATAAATTCACTAGTTGTAGTGATCTAAATAGTTCAATAAATCAACTCGGTAATGGTTACCAACAGAGTGTTCATCTAAATAGTAGAGCTTATATATAGATTCTGGTCAAGGTTGTGTACTCTCAGCTATATAGACTCATGCTATCTTTATTCAATATAATGGGTGATAGCAGAGTAATGATTATTATATATTAATAATGATTATCCACGAATAGGGGTACTGGTGAATTAAATATTCACAAAAACGAGGGTTTGATCAGTTATAACCTGGGTTATAATTTTAACCTGTATATTGGTATAAATAGTAATGTGTGCGTGCTTGGTGCTACTGTAGTTTTCAAAATTTCATTAGGTATATATTCCTAAAAATTGGAGTACAGTTATAATCACAATAAGCCTAGTTCTGTGTAGCCCAGACCTCAGATCTGGCCACTTTGGTTCATTTAAAGTTATTAAATAGTTAGACCCTGATTAGTCCGTATAGTAATTGCTGCAAAGGTTACTACGGCTTATGTTAATCCACCTTTATAAATTTTAGGCGTATGTTTCATAGAAAACTAAATCTGCTATCCCGGCATCTCCCAGATTTGTATCAATTGACAAGTGTCCCAGAGTTTATTCACAGTGCCAAAAATTATTATTCTGGTCCAGTGTGTGGTAATTCGAATTGAGTGCCCTTTGGCACAGCCAATGTTATGATCCACAAGTCTTACAATTAACAGTCATCATTTTTTAACATTCTTCTCATACATATTCATTTTTATATACCGGGTTTTATAACTGCAGTTAAATTTGGCATAACCCACTTTCAATAAATGTTTTCTATGATTTAGTTTCAGTTAAATAACCGTGTTACAATATCAATTAATTTCGAAAGCTCTGAAAGCTGTGTTTAAAGTTAAAGCTCGGTCTGGCACAACCCAGATTATAAATATAGAGTTAACAGTCCATTAATTTGTAATATGAATCTCCGTTGAAACACCCATTCATTTTCAAACTTCAGTTTAACAATTAAAGTAAGTATAATCTGGTACAACCCAGGTTATATACGTAATGAATATCTGTCAGTTTCTGTTTAATTCGCAACAATGTTGCAGGTTGATATATATGTTACGGTTTAAGCGCTATGTGGTACAGCTAATGCTGTCACTATCGGGCAGTGTCAATCGCACTCATATGTTTGTAAGGTCTTACAATACACGCACATTCACACACCAGTTAGGTAGTTTAAGTTAAAACTGGCACAACCCAGTTACTATAGCAATATCCACAATGTGGCATATAATTTTTAAAAGACTTAGTTAACTATTAATGAAATAAAGTCTGGCACAACCCAGGCTATATGGTTATAACTCGTTATTGTATATATAGTAAGAAGGGTTTTTCTATAAACACCATGTAGCGGTCCCTATTAGGTACCCTGACCAGATAAGTCAAATATCAATGTTTTAGCTCTATAATTGCGGTAACCCTGTGCTCCACATGATTTTAGTGATACTGGGCTAGTTTAAAATACATAGAAAATAGAGCGTGAACAAGTTCAACACTCTCCCCTGACGCCTTTCGCCCGATTGGGCTTTATCAAAGGCAGCGAGCCGCCGTGTTTATGGGGATATATACCCTGTGGGACCGGAAGTCCCGCCCCCGCTCCACTCTGATAGGTATTCTAATTGGTTCTGAATGAATTGATAGACAGCTATTTGCTCTAATCGCAAAATCATGTTTACGGACCTAACATTAACATTAAATTAACTCATGAGGAGAGTCTGACACAGATTAACTTTCTGGACATTACCATCCGCAAGAACAGAGATGGAGTCATTAGCACTGATCTGTTTAGAAAACCTACTGCGACCAACAGCTTATTACATAGCACTAGTGCACATGCCCCAGGCACAATGAGAAGCCTTCCAACAGGGGAATTCCTGAGACTTCGCAGAAATTGCTCAGAAGCTCAAACTTTTGAATTGAGAGCATTAGATCTGGAGGAAAGATTACTGAAAAGAGGCTACAGTAAAAGATCGATCAAAAAGGCCAAACAGAGAGCCCGTCTAACACCACGCCAAAATTTACTTCATAAAAGACGGAAAAAAACCAACTCTCAAATCCCCAGATTAATTCTGACTCACAATACTCAAACTCCACAAATTGTGAACATAATTAAGAAACATTGGAATATTCTAATGACTGACCCTTTATTGAAAACCACTTTGGGTCCAAGCCCCTCATTTGGATTTAGGAGGACTAAGAACATCAAAGATATTGTGACTAGTAGTCATTTCCAAAGGAAAAAGACCACCTCAGCATTTAACCCGGGAGCTCACAAATGTGGGAATTGCAGCACGTGCAAATTTATGAAAAACACTACTGGGATTAAAGATAGATTTGGAAAAAATCATAAAATCAAACGATACATAAGTTGCAATACTGAAAGTGTAATCTATGTACTCCAATGCACTTGCAACCTGTATTATGTCGGAATGACAACTAGGAAACTAAGAGTAAGACTTCAGGAACATTTAAGGAACATCAAAAATGCAGCCAAAGATAAAGAAGAATTAAAGACCTTAACTAGTGTAGCTGCACACTTCCTAAGGCATCACAACTCAAACCAAAGAGATTTACAATGCTGGGGTATTGAGAAAGTCAGCCTAGGGTTCAGAGGAGGGGACCTTGAAACGGCATTATTGAAATCTGAAAGCCGATGGATCTATTTATTAAATTCGGTCCAACCTTGGGGTCTCAACGAACAGAACAACCTGTATGTTTATTTGTAATTATCAGCAGAACAACTTTTTAACCTGACAAAAGAAAGAATAAGATAAAATAATCTTTATGTCTAAGGATAATTACGAAGAGAACAATAAATTCTTCCAATAAAGGATAAGAAAGAACAAGGCCAAATGTGCAAATTTACCTATGAAAACAAGAATTTTTTTGTTTTTACAAAAATTCATGATTGTAAAACAAGATAAAACCATAGAAGGATATCCAACTCTACAAATGTTTCATTTTAATATAGAGGGTATTATCTCTATGAGGATCATATGAACATATCTAGAATCAAATGATCAACTATTGAAAGTCAGATAAGTCCTTATTGAAAACACTAGACAGGGCAATATTAGGAGATCTGCTAAAATATTGATCCAGTACCTAACTCTCATTATGTAGATTTATATAACAGTATATGATCTAATAGCTAACATTGCCATTCCCCCCAAAACATAGTGAGGTTGATGTTTATTACAATAAACCTATATTATAACTTATATGACAAATAAGTTAAGCATCTAACGATATTTATGAAATCCTTGCAAGGGAATAAATGAAATTCACTTCCACTACATACTCACATATATAAGTGATGCTGGTTTTGAAACCAAATAATCTTTGTGTTTTATATTCTCTTTTTCTAGCACCCCTAGCTACACTTTTAAATATAACCTAACTCTTATAAACACCTTCTTTCACTCCTATCACACTTATTCCCTTGTCACCTTCTTTTCCCATGTCTTCACTGCCCCACAACATTCACTTGTTTGTCTGTACGCATAATAACATAGTATATTCCATTCAAATAAAAGTTTATTAGAAGAAATACACATGCCACTTTGATTTTGGTGTAAGGAAGACAGTACACACACAACAACTTAATAGATGTTTTACACACAACACTTTCATTCATTCCCCTTTGGAATAAATTGATTTTGAAAATTGAACCAACATTTGCTTATATAAAAATAGCTGCAGAAACTAACTCTGATAATCTATAATGCTTTTGAAGCAACGCTCCAGCGAGCTTTTGAACGTAATTGTATAAATAATGAATAGTAAATAGGTTAAAGCACTGAACCAAAACTATGGGGGTCGAATAGTAAATGTAGATTCAAGTATTTTTAGACTTAATGATGACATAGAGTTTATCATGCAGACTATAATTACAGGAACATTTGTTAACATATTTACAGATTTAGGATATCCTCAGAATTTGAGACAGTATGGCACCCCAGAGTTATTATCATTATTTTTAGCGCATTGAATCTTAGGAATTCCGATGATTAATATCCTATAATGAATATCCAATTTCTATTAACAATGGTTTGACATAGATACTTGAGAGTCAGTTTATGATTGTCAAATCTTCTTACTATAATACATACAATATAACTATCCTTCTTCACAATACGGACCATGTAGTATTGCTAACATGACCGTGCTATTGGAGTAACCAACTGTCTATCAATCTATTCAGAACGAATCACAGTACCCATGAGTATGGCTCATGTAGGTCCGTAAACATGACTTTGCGATTAGAGCAAATAGCTGTCTATCAATTCATTCAGAACCAATTAGAATACCTATCAGAGTGGAGCGGGGGCGGGACTTCCGGTCCCACAGGGTATATATCCCCATAAACACGGCGGCTCGCTGCCTTTGATAAAGCCCAATCGGGCGAAACGCGTCAGGGGAGAGTGTTGAACTTGTTCACGCTCTATTTTCTATGTATTTTAAACTAGCCCAGTATCGCTAAAATCATGTGGAGCACAGGGTTACCGCAATTATAGAGCTAAAACATTGATATTTGACTTATCTGGTCAGGGTACCTAATAGGGACCGCTACATGGTGTTTATAGAAAAACCCTTCTTACTATATATACAATAACGAGTTATAACCATATAGCCTGGGTTGTGCCAGACTTTATTTCATTAATAGTTAACTAAGTCTTTTAAAAATTATATGCCACATTGTGGATATTGCTATAGTAACTGGGTTGTGCCAGTTTTAACTTAAACTACCTAACTGGTGTGTGAATGTGCGTGTATTGTAAGACCTTACAAACATATGAGTGCGATTGACACTGCCCGATAGTGACAGCATTAGCTGTACCACATAGCGCTTAAACCGTAACATATATATCAACCTGCAACATTGTTGCGAATTAAACAGAAACTGACAGATATTCATTACGTATATAACCTGGGTTGTACCAGATTATACTTACTTTAATTGTTAAACTGAAGTTTGAAAATGAATGGGTGTTTCAACGGAGATTCATATTACAAATTAATGGACTGTTAACTCTATATTTATAATCTGGGTTGTGCCAGACCGAGCTTTAACTTTAAACACAGCTTTCAGAGCTTTCGAAATTAATTGATATTGTAACACGGTTATTTAACTGAAACTAAATCATAGAAAACATTTATTGAAAGTGGGTTATGCCAAATTTAACTGCAGTTATAAAACCCGGTATATAAAAATGAATATGTATGAGAAGAATGTTAAAAAATGATGACTGTTAATTGTAAGACTTGTGGATCATAACATTGGCTGTGCCAAAGGGCACTCAATTCGAATTACCACACTCTGGACCAGAATAATAATTTTTGGCACTGTGAATAAACTCTGGGACACTTGTCAATTGATACAAATCTGGGAGATGCCGGGATAGCAGATTTAGTTTTCTATGAAACATACGCCTAAAATTTATAAAGGTGGATTAACATAAGCCGTAGTAACCTTTGCAGCAATTACTATACGGACTAATCAGGGTCTAACTATTTAATAACTTTAAATGAACCAAAGTGGCCAGATCTGAGGTCTGGGCTACACAGAACTAGGCTTATTGTGATTATAACTGTACTCCAATTTTTAGGAATATATACTTAATGAAATTTTGAAAACTACAGTAGCACCAAGCACGCACACATTACTATTTATACCAATATACAGGTTAAAATTATAACCCAGGTTATAACTGATCAAACCCTCGTTTTTGTGAATATTTAATTCACCAGTACCCCTATTCGTGGATAATCATTATTAATATATAATAATCATTACTCTGCTATCACCCATTATATTGAATAAAGATAGCATGAGTCTATATAGCTGAGAGTACACAACCTTGACCAGAATCTATATATAAGCTCTACTATTTAGATGAACACTCTGTTGGTAACCATTACCGAGTTGATTTATTGAACTATTTAGATCACTACAACTAGTGAATTTATTCAGGCCGAATTATCATGAATAGTGATCTAATGTGAAACTCATTATACTGATTTGAGCACTGGAGCAAATTTTAATCGTGTATGTATTAACCAAACAACTTTGGTTTTTTAATTTTAATACCAATAAAAGTTATATTTTAATATCCTGTTACGGAATTCCAACCTTTAGTTCAGACCTAGAGTGCTGCAAGTGCATACTTTGGGTAGTCTGGTATCCTTTATACCATTCTTCCTTTGTGTTTATAAACATTAATTAACAGTTGGCTATGCAGAAAAATGACTCAAAGCAGATTTACAATGCTTGTAGAAAAAAGATGTCCCTATAGCAAATTAATTAATTGTCCCTATTGGGTACCTTGATTATAAACAATACATATCTTAGAAATTGTTTAAAGGGGAAGTTAAAAGTTTCTAAACTCTCATTCTAGCACCCATCTTATACATAGGGATTCTGAATCAATGACCATATTAGAAACTTTGGCCTAGATTTAGAGTTTGGCGGTAGCCGTGAAAACCAGCGTTAGAGGCTCCTAACGCTGGTTTTAGGCTACCGCCGGTATTTGGAGTCAGTCAGGAAAGGGTCTAACGCTCACTTTTCAGCCGCGACTTTTCCATACCGCAGATCCCCTTACGTCAATTGCGTATCCTATCTTTTCAATGGGATCTTTCTAACTCCGGTATTTAGAGTCGTGTCTGAAGTGAGCGTTAGAAATCTAACGACAAAACTCCAGCCGCAGAAAAAAGTCAGTAGTTAAGAGCTTTCTGGGCTAACGCCGGTTTATAAATCTCTTAACTACTGTGCTCTAAAGTACACTAACACCCATAAACTACCTATGTACCCCTAAACCGAGGTCCCCCCACATCGCCGCCACTCGATGAAATTTTTTTAACCCCTAATCTGCCGACCGCCACCTACGTTATAATTATGTACCACTAATCTGCTGCCCCTAACACCGCCGACCCCTATATTATATTTATTAACCCCTAACCTGCCCCCCACAACATTGCCTCCACCTGCCTACACTTATTAACCCCTAATCTGCCGAGCGGACCACACCGCTATTATAATAAAGTTATTAACCCCTAATCCGCCTCACTCCCGCCTCAATAACCCTATAATAAATAGTATTAACCCCTAATCTGCCCTCCCTAACATCGCCGACATCTAACTTCAATTATTAACCCCTAATCTGCCGACCGAATCTCGCCGCTACTGTAATAAATGGATTAATCCCTAAAGCTAAGTCTAACCCTAACCCTAACACCCCCCTAAGTTAAATATAATTTAAATCTAACAAAATAAATTAACTCTTATTAAATAAATTATTCCTATTTAAATCTAAATACTTACCTGTAAAATAAACCCTAATATAGCTACAATATAAATTATAATTATATTATAGCTATTTTAGGATTTATATTTATTTTACAGGTAACTTTGTATTTATTTTAACCAGGTACAATAGCTATTAAATAGTTAAGAACTATTTAATAGCTAAAATAGTTAAAATAATTACAAATTTACCTGTAAAATAAATCCTAACCTAAGTTACAATTAAACCTAACACTACACTATCAATAAATAAATTAAATAAAATACCTACAATTAAACCTAACACTACACTATCAATAAATGAATTAAATACAATATCTACAAATAAATACAATTAAATAAACTAACTAAAGTACAAAAAATAAAAAAGAACTAAGTTACAAAAAATAAAAAAATATTTACAAACATTAGAAAAATATTACAACAATTTTAAACTAATTACACCTACTCTAAGCCCCCTAATAAAATAACAAAGCCCCCCAAAATAAAAAAAATGCCCTACCCTATTCTAAATTACAAAAGTTCAAAGCTCTTTTACCTTACCAGCCCTGAACAGGGCCCTTTGCGGGGCATGCCCCAAGAAATTCAGCTCTTTTGCCTGTAAAAAAACACATACAATACCCCCCCCCAACATTACAACCCACCACCCACATACCCCTAATCTAACCCAAACCCCCCTTAAATAAACCTAACACTAAGCCCCTGAAGATCTTCCTACCTTGTCTTCACCTCACCGGGTATCACACCGATCCGTTCTGGCTCCGATATCTTTATCCAACCCAAGCGGGGGCTAGACATCCATCATCCGACGGCTGAAGAAGTCCAGAAGAGGGTCCAAAGTCTTCATCCTATCCGGGAAGAAGAGTAGATCCGGACCGGCAACCATCTTCTTCCAAGCGGCATCTTCTATCTTCATCCGATGAGGACCGGCTCCTTCGTGAAGACCTCCAGCGTGGACCCATCTTCTTCCAACGACGTCCAACTGAAGAATGACGGTTCCTTTAAGGGACGTCATCCAAGATGGCGTCCCTCGAATTCCGATTGGCTGACAGGATTCTATCAGCCAATCGGAATTAAGGTAAGAAAATTCTGATTGGCTGATGGAATCAGCCAATCAGAATCAAGTTCAATCCGATTGGCTGATCCGATCAGCCAATCAGATTGAGCTTGCATTCTATTGGCTGATCGGAACAGCCAATAGAATGCGAGCTCAATCTGATTGGCTGATCGGATCAGCCAATCGGATTGAACTTGATTCTGATTGGCTGATTCCATCGGATATCGGAGCCAGGACGGATCGGTGTGATACCCGGTGAGGTGAAGACAAGGTAGGAAGATCTTCAGGGGCTTAGTGTTAGGTTTATTTAAGAGGGGTTTGGGTTAGATTAGGGGTATGTGGGTGGTGGGTTGTAATGTTTGGTGGGGTATTGTATGTGTTTTTTTACAGGCAAAAGAGCTGAATTTCTTGGGGCATGCCCTGCAAAGGGCCCTGTTCAGGGCTGGTAAGGTAAAAGAGCTTTGAACTTTTGTAATTTAGAATAGGGTAGGGCATTTTTTTTATTTTGGGGGGGCTTTGTTATTTTATTAGGGGGCTTAGAGTAGGTGTAATTAGTTTAAAATTGTTGTAATATTTTTCTAATGTTTGTAAATATTTTTTTATTTTTTGTAACTTAGTTCTTTTTTATTTTTTGTACTTTACTTAGTTTATTTATTTGTATTTATTTGTAGATATTGTATTTTTTTTTTTTTTTTATAATTTAGTTTTTATTGAAGTCATAAACAAAAGTAACAATAATGACACATCCAACAATTGTAACAGAGAAGAGAAGTACAGTGCTAATACCATAAACTTGCCAAGTAAATAACACAAGTTGTACCAACATAGTATACATGCTTGAGTGTAAGGAGTGACACTCGATGATAAGTAGTAAAAAGATGGAGAAGCTATGGTTGGTTAGTGTTATGAAAAAGCATGGAGATTTACTAGGCAGTGGAGCGAAATAGAGGGGGCATATAAATCCTATTTATGAAGGCATTAGCAAAAAGTTTGGACTATCAAGATTAAGACCTCAATTTTGTATTTTATATGTTATGTAGACTAGAAGTGACCCCACCTTGTGTTAGATAAATGTACCATAAAATATTTATTTAAGAAATATAGAATCAAGGGGGGGGTTAGTTTTGTGGGGGTAGGGGAAAGAGAAAAATAGAGAATAGTTTCCACATTGTCATAAAGAGCATTCAGAACGTTATATAATCTAGTAAGAATATGACAGATGCGGATTAGCTTGTGTTTGGCCACTTTTGGACCAAATTAGCGGGGAAAGTGGCAAGGGAGAGCAGCGGACAATAGCCGCTCAAAGTGGAGTGGGGAAGGGAATGGGGGGGCGGAGCTATACAGGACAGTAGAGTTGGTATGTAAGGACCTACTATATGGTTGTAAGGGTGGGAATCACAGAAGGGACCCATTGTTTACTTGACTAATAGAGAGGGACATGGCTCTATCAAGGTAAAGAAATTATCCAAAAGAAGTGTTATGCCCATATAACGAGAAAGTAACAGCAAGTGTGTAGCATATGCAGCTAAAAGAGATCTAAAACTTAATTATGGGGAGTAATGGACCTTAATAGTCACTCTACAGTATTATGTGGAGAGGGTGACATCAGAATGTTTGGAACATAGGGAATCTCTGGATGAGCCTCTCTCCTAGGGGAGTGCCATCTATAGGCGATGCTGGAAAAAGGAGTAGGGATATGACCCGCAGGCAGTAAGTACCGGCGGGAAAGGGAGGAGAGAGGTTTAACATGAACAAATAAAATATATTGATAATGTAGGCAGAGCAGTAAAGAAATTAGTGATGACAGTCCTACAGTTACTGATAATGATGGCAAATGACATACAGAATAGAAATACCATAATATTTAGGTAGCCAATACAGATACACAAACAACTAAATATTTTGGCTCAGTATGAATCTATAGAGATCACATTAGTAAACAAGCATGAAGAAGATTATATTTATACATACAGTCAATATATAACCAAAAAGATAAGGATATTAGAAGTGATTACTGACCATTAGGTCCACGTAAGGACCTCCCCACCGTGTTCAAAATTCAAAGGTAAGTATGTTAGTGTCTCTGTGCTTGCAGTGGGGGGAACAGACATGAAGGAAGCTACCTAGGGCATAATGGCTCCTTTGGACAGATCACATGACAGATATATCTTTATAGCTAAGAAATAGTATACCAGAGCATACTGGGTATTAATTATTTATAACGAGTCTAGCAGTCTTTGATACATACTAGTAATACTATATGTAGTTTTTTTCCTACCCATAGGGGGAGGGTAGAGCCATAAATATAGCTAGGCATTAGCAAGAAACAACTTTACAAAAAAGAAAAGAACAAAAAGAAAGAAAAATAAAATAAAAAGCTCTAATATGGGCATAGTAATTACAGCAAGAGTGAAGGTAAGATGCAAGACATCTCCTCAAGGTATATCCATAAAACCTGGGCATCCACTTAGAAAATAACTGTGTGTCAACTTGCAAAAGTAGAGATAATACCAGCATGGAGGCAAGGGTGTGGTTCATAATATAATGATATAATGGTTTGCATCTATATTGCACCTGAAAACCAACAGCATACTTAGGTATATCATAAAAGCAAATAGTTATATATAAATAATCTCTGAAAGAAGGTGATCCACATATTAGTAGTGAGATGGGACATATAGTTAGTTTACAAAGTATAAAGAGGTCTGTGGCCATGCACTACACCTGATGCCAAGGCACCTTAGTCAAAACATCCAATCATTAGTACTCTGGCAGTGATGATAGTTTTATAGTGAAAATACATTGCAGCGAGAGTCCTAAATTAAATAAACACACTATGGGTTATGGCATTGGAACAATGGTTAGGCTTATGGTCCACAAACGTAGAATGGGTCAGGAATACACATATAGGGAGCATAAGGTTAGGGGATCGTGAATAAGGAGACTTAGTTGTAAATAGGTTAGCAAGCGTTAAATCTAGTACTAAACAAAAAATCTTGTGAGAGAGAACTAAAACAGTATATAACGTTATAGATGAGAAAAAAAAAAAATAGCTAAAAGAAAAAGATACTTCAGAATATTAAGGACTAGAGTGTCTCATCTACTGTCTTGCATGCCGGAGTGTCATCCAATTCCCATCGGCTCATGTCCAAAGTGCCGTTTCCTAAACCATACTATCCTTCCGATCAGAGGGGGAGATCCATCTGTGGACTCTCCAGAGACTGCAGTCAGAGGGATCCCACAAACCACAGACGGAGCATCAGTGAGTAGCCCTGTTCCAGCCCAAGAGCTAACGGTAAGGAGATCCGGTTCCAAAGGCAAAGTTCCCACGAGATCTGACCATGACTTTGCAGGCGAGTCCATTAGGTCACCACAAGTGAGAGTTGCTATTGGGGCAAGTAGAGACCCAGTGTCTCGCTGTTGAAAACATATTTCTTCCGTTTTAGTGGCAGAAGGCTGCAGGGGGCTCAGTGGAATACTTAGCTCTGTAGATTCCGCTATATGGGACCCAAGATATCTTTTAACTTCGTCCTTGCACAGTCTCTGGGTATTGCAGTGAATCGTAACTCACATGTGGCGTGTCCAGCTCATATCTCCCGGTAACCTCCATTACCCCACTTGTTGTTGGTGCATCCTTGTGTCCGTTGATAGTTGCTCTAATCACCGCTACAAGTTCATCCTGATGGGCATCCAAAGTGCACATTAAGTTATGCAGTAAAGATACAACTTGCCTCTCCATAGCTTATTGTATGGCTGAGTCTCCAATATAAATAGTAGTGCGTGATTGATCTTTAAAATGGCGTGTCACCTCACATAACCAACACCACAGGCCAGAAAGATTTTTATGCTGATGCAGAATCTAACATTATTTTCAAGACCATAGAGATATTCATCTCACTCTTCAAGGCTTAATAAGAATTAGAGCTTAATATAAAGTTCCTTAATGAGCTCAAAATAATAAAAGGGTTAGATAAACAGCAGGAGCTCTAGTGAGATGCGTCTTTCTGCTTCGGCAGTTGGCTCCACCCCCGTAGATATTGTATTTAATTAATTTATTGATAGTGTAGTGTTAGGTTTAATTGTAGGTAATTGTAGGTATTTTATTTAATTTATTTATTGATAGTGTAGTGTTAGGTTTAATTGTAACTTAGGTTAGGATTTATTTTACAGGTAAATTTGTAATTATTTTAACTATTTTAGCTATTAAATAGTTCTTAACTATTTAATAGCTATTGTACCTGGTTAAAATAAATACAAAGTTACCTGTAAAATAAATATAAATCCTAAAATAGCTATAATATAATTATAATTTATATTGTAGCTATATTAGGGTTTATTTTACAGGTAAGTATTTAGATTTAAATAGGAATAATTTATTTAATAAGAGTTAATTTATTTCGTTAGATTTAAATTATATTTAACTTAGGGGGGTGTTAGGGTTAGACTTAGCTTTAGGGGTTAATCCATTTATTACAGTAGCGGCGAGATTCGGTCGGAAGATTAGGGGTTAATAATTGAAGTTAGGTGTCGGCGATGTTAGGGAGGGCAGATTAGGGGTTAATACTATTTATTATAGGGTTATTGAGGCGGGAGTGAGGCGAATTAGGGGTTAATAACTTTATTATAATAGCGGTGCGGTCCGCTCGGCAGATTAGGGGTTAATAAGTGTAGGCAGGTGGAGGCGACGTTGTGGGGGGCAGATTAGGGGTTAATAAATATAATATAGGGGTAGGTGGTGTTAGGGGCAGCAGATTAGGGCTACATAGGGATAATGTAAGTAGCGGTGGTTTACAGAGCGGCAGATTAGGGGTTAATAATAATATGCAGGGGTCAGCGATAGCGGGGACGGCAGATTAGGGGTTAATAAGTGTAAGGTTAGGGGTGTTTAGACTCGGGGTACATGTTAGAGTGTTAGGTGCAGACGTAGGAAGTGTTTCCCCATAGCAAACAATGGGGCTGCGTTAGGAGCTGAACGCGGCTTTTTTGCAGGTGTTAGGTTTTTTTTCAGCTCAAACAGCCCCATTGTTTTCTATGGGGGAATCGTGCACGAGCACGTTTTTGAAGCTGGCCGCGTCCGTAAGCAACTCTGGTATCGAGAGTCGAAGTTGCGTTAAATATGCTCTACGCTCCTTTTTTGGAGCCTAACGCAGCCATTCTGTGAACTCTCAATACCAGAGTTATTTAAAAGGTGCGGCCAGAAAAAAGCCAGCGTTAGCTACGCGGGTCGTTACCGACAAAACTCTAAATCTAGCCGTTTGAATCTGTAATATGATTGATACATATATTCATCATAATTTTGACACTGCACAAGAGACCAGAGAGCTAATAATATTTCACATAGGCATATATATATATACACATACATATACATATTTATATATGTATGTATCTCAATATTAAAGCCCGTTGCCTGCCTATTTTTTTCCAACATCTGAGATCTCATATCTTTGAGCCCTTATAACTTTTGTGTGCAATATTTTTTTTAAATAATTTTTATTAGATAGTATTATTATTAGTGTAACTGTTAATGTGTTTTGTGACAAATTTTTGTTTTGCAAAAAAGTTAACCATAGTTCTGAAGACGCTGTAATCATTCTAGTGTAAATCGTGATTGCGCTTGATCAATCACATTTGCTTTCATCTCGCAATACTAACTGTAAGCCTGACAAGCACAAACACCCGTGAAAAACCCCTTATCCCTTGCATGTTACTGTTTGCGCTCCACTCATAATCTGGCTCTCTGCCCTATCCATTAAAAGTATGGGTTTTGTTAAAAGGTTTTGGCTGCTTTAAAGGAATATAAAACCCAAACATTTATTTTGCGATTCAGACAGCGCATACTATTGAGTTTCCAATTTACTTATATTATCAAATTTGCTTAATTCCCATGATATTATGTGTTGAAGAGATACCTAGGTAGGCATCTGGAAGACTAAATGGCAGGAAATAGAGCTGCCCTTTAGTGCTCTTGCAAATGGATAACATTCTTGCAAAACTGCTGCCATACAGCACTCCAGAAATGGTCTGGCTCCTAAGCATATGCCCCTGCTTTTCAACAAAAGATACCAAGAGATCAGAGAAAAATGGATAATATAATTAAATTAGAAAGTTGTTTAAAATGGCATGCTCTATCTGTATCATGAAAAAAAAAAATTGGGTTTCATATCCATTAAAAATGCTTTGGTGAAAATTTTTAACCATCCACTGGCAATAGCAGATTGTTACTCTTCGTACAAGAACGAGCTCAACATAAGGAACCCTGCACTACTGGTCATCTAGCCCAATATGCCACACAGGCTTTGTTTGCACTCTTTATTTGTCAGGGGCAGACTGATCAGCAAATAGGACCTGGACCGAGGGCCCAGCAATTGCATCTTAATGGCTCCTGGTGTGCTGCTTAAGCTGCGGTTCACAGCTGCCCTATCAGTAACTAAGCAGTTAAGTGTGGGTTTGGGGGGGGAGGGCTTGTGCCTGGATGTGGGGTTTGTTTCTCAGGGGACCCAAGAGTATAGGGGGGTCCAGTTGGGGTCTGTTCCTGCGAGGAACATTGAGTGTGAGGTCTGGCCCTGGAGGTTGGGGGCCCTGTCTCTGACCCTTGATTGTGGGGGTCTTGGCCCTGGAGGTTGGGGGGCCTAATGGGGGCAGGGAGGCTACAATGTTCATTTGCATAAATTTGGGTCAGTGTGAGACAGTGGGGGCCCTTCCATAATTTTTGCCTGGGACCCTGATTGGTTTCAGTCCGTGCCTGTTTGTCCCTAATTGTCCTCAGCAATATAGGTTAGATAACAGGAAAACTATGTTTCAACATGGTGTCCTTTCCTTTATAGAAACTAAAGTTCTTTATAGTAACTAAAACTTTACTCTTCAATAGTTAACTAATTGTTCTCAGGCTAATCTTTGCTTTTAATATATAATTATACATAATGTCTTTTAACTGTTTAATGTCCCTTTAAATAAATGTAAGTCAAATGGACTATAACAAGATTATGATAACTGTTTTATAGTTATTATGCTCTTATTAGTTTTACTACTGTCAGTGCAGGTTTAAAGGGACAGTGTGCTTTAATTTGTTCCCAATAATTAATTTTAACTGCTTGAGTGTATTCAATTGTTTACAAATAGCTTCTTTACCTTTATTTTGTAATTTAATTTGAAGTAACTGTTTTTTCATGTTGTATACCCACAGTATATGAGAGAGAAAGAGTGGTATGGAATTTTGCAGTGCTATACAATTAAATAATAATAATGTTTATTTTCCATTGTTCTATTTAAGTACTGGCCTCACTGTATATACAGAGACAGATAAGAAAAATATAGAGAAATAAGCTAATGAGGTCTGCTCTCCCTGAAAACTCAGCCAATTTGTAGTGGGTTGTGGTTTCAATTAAAAGGGACAGCTATTTCATATACACCCCCCCTCCCCCCCAAGGAGCTATTTCTTATACATTTTATTTAAACTCTATGACTGGTTTAACAAACAATTGAAAATACATAAAGGGGAAACCAATTTTACAGTGCATTGTCCCTTTAATTGATTCTAGAGCTAAGAGTATGCACAACTACATCAGGGGGGTGTGAGTATGTTTATGTTCTTTCAGTATCACTTAGGAAATGAAAGGTTAGGCTAAAACAATGGCTTTGTTGATGTTTCACTCCAAACGAGTTATTTGTATCTTAGTGATGAGGTGTTAATTAGGGTATCAATGCTGTACTCTTGTAATAATATGACACTGATATAAGCAGGACAAGAACTAAACATGAGATAACATCATTATTATGTATAAGACAGTATGATCTGTAGCTACATACAATGGGAATGGTTTAAATGCAGAACTAGCATACTAGGGGCTACATTACAAGGGTAGCATGATTTTGTGTTCCTGCTCACGCACTAACTTTGCTATATGGAGGCTTTTCGTGCGCGTCGGGTAGCGTGCATATTACTAGTTGAAGGAAATTTTTTTTTGCACAAGTGCTAACCTGATGTCTGCAAAAAGCCGCACTGTGTTAATGTATTCCCCCATAGACTTTAATGGAGCATGAAAAGTAGAAAGAAAAACAAAACACCCTTACTAGTCTTACACAAACCCTATCGCGTTTAACCACGTGCGCTAACCCAACATGAAATATTATTATTTCATATTCCAGTGTTCTTCACAATGAAGAATATTTATTCATAAATACATATTTCCATGTATATCTATATATACAGTGTGTATATATATATATATAATGTTTTTTAGATAAAATATATATCTATACCGATATATATACTGTATATATATATATGTATATCTGCTATTTATTCTTATATGTACAAAAGCATTTTAATGGATGTTCCTGAACTGGATAAACCTACTTTTCGGTTTAATTTGTTTGTTGAGGTTTGGTCCTGTCTACTAACAGAGGGCCAGATAATAAGCGGCGTGCTATTTAGCGGTTTCACTCGATCACAAACACTGCTGGAAGTAAACTTTTAATGCAGGGGGGTTAGCGCACATATTACAAGTTTAAAGAGACAGTCAACACCAGATTCTTTGTTAAAGGGATAGCTAATCCCTTTATTACCCATTTCCCAGTTTTGCATAACCAACATAGTTATAATAAAACACATTTTACTTCTATAATTACCTTGTATCAAAGCCTCTGCAAACTGCCCCCTTATTTCATTTTTTTTTTTTGACAGACTTGCATTTTAGCCAATCAGTGGTCACTCCTAGGAGCTTCACGTGCATGAGGTCAATGTTATCAATATGAAACACATGAACTAATGCCCTCTAGTGGTGAAAAACTGTCAAAATGCTTTCAGATTAAAGGCGGCCTTCAAAGTCTATAAAATTAGCATATGAACCTCCTAGGTTTAGCTTTTAACTAAGAATACCAAAAGAACAAAGCAAAATTGATGATAAAGGTAAATTGTAAAGTTGTTTAAAATTACATGCCCTATTAAAATCATGATTTTTTTTTTTTACTTGACTGTCCCTTTAAAGTAAACTGTTTGCACATGAGTGAAACAAGATGCACACTAACTTCAGAACTTTACATATCACAACCGCTCACGCACCAACCTGACACTGTAAAGAACATTCAGGTAGATTTTGAGTTATGTGAGCTAGAGGGTTTTAAACGAACGCAACAAAAGTTGCGTTATTTCACCCTCTATAGCGCAGCCATTACAAGTTTTTAAACAGCCGGCTTGTGCATGCGATATCTTGGTTTTAAGCTCCATACCGCACAAAATACAAATGCTGTTTTGACGTGCTCGTGCACGCTTTTCCCATAGACATCAATGGGGAGAGAGGGTCAGAAAAAACCTAACACCTGCGATCGCGGAATGAAAAGCTCCTTAACGCAGCCCCATTGATGTCTATGGGGGAAAACAGAATTTATGTTTACCTGATAAATTTCTTTCTCCAACGGTGTGTCCGGTCCACGGTTTCATCCTTACTTGTGGGATATTCTCCTCCCCTACAGGGAATGGCAAGGAGAGCACACAGCAAGAGCTGTCCATATAGCCCCCCCTCTGGCTCCACCCCCCAGTCATTCGACCGACGGTTAGGAGAAAAAGGAGAAACTATAGGGTGCCGTGGTGACTGTAGTGTATAAAGAAAGAACCTTACTAAAAAACCAGGGCGGGCCGTGGACCGGACACACCGTTGGAGAAAGAAATTTATCAGGTAAACATAAATTCTGTTTTCTCCAACATTGGTGTGTCCGGTCCACGGTTTCATCCTTACTTGTGGGAACCAAAACCAAAGCTTTAGGACATGGATGAAGGGAGGGAGCAAATCAGGTTACCTAAACGGAAGGCACTACGGCTTGCAAAACCTTTCTCCCAAAAATAGCCTCCGAAGAAGCATAAGTATCGAATTTGTAAAATTTTGGCAAAGTATGCAGGGAAGACCAAGTCGCTGCCCTACAGATCTGATCAACAGAAGCCTCGTTCTTGAAGGCCCATGTGGCAGCCACAGCTCTAGTAGAATGAGCTGTAAATTGTTCAGGAGGCTGCCGTCCAGCAGTCTCATAAGCCAATCGGAAGCTGCTTTTCAGCCAAAAGTAAAGAGAGGTGACAGTAACTTTCTGTCCTTTCCTCTTACCAGAATAGACGACAAACAAAGAAGATGTCTGTCTGAAATCATTTGTTGCTTCTAAATAGAATTTCAAAGCACGAACTACATCTAAATTATGTAACAAACGTTCCTTCTTCGAAACTGGATTCGGACACAGAGAAGGAACCACTATTTCCTGGTTAATATTCCTGTTGGAAACCACTTTTGGAAGAAAACCAGGCTTTGTACGTAAAACTACCTTATCTGTATGGAATACCAGATAGGGTGAACACACTGCAAAGCAGACAATTCAGAAACTCTTCTAGCCGAAGAAAAAGCAACCAAAAACAGAACTTTCCAAGATAGTAACTTAATATCTATGGAATGTAAGGGTTCAAACAGGACCCCTTGAAGAACTGAAAGAACTAAATTTAGACTCCATGGAGGAGTCAAAGGTCTGTAGACAGGCTTGATTCTGACTAAAGCCTGTACAAACACCTGTACATCTGGCACGGCTGCCAGACGTTTGTGCAACAAAACAGACAGAGCAGATATCTGTCCTTTTAGAGAACTAGCTGACAAACCTTTATCCAAACCCTCTTGGAGAAAGGAAAGTATCCTCGGAATTTTAATTTTACTCCAAGAGTATCCCTTGGAGTCGCACCAACAGATATATTTTTTCCATATCTTATGGTAAATTTTCCTAGTCACAGGCTTCCTGGCCTGAATCAGAGTATCTATAACCGAATCTGAAAACCCACGCTTAGATAGAATCAAGCGTTCAATTTCCAAGCAGTCAGTTGCAGAGAGACTAGATTTGAATGTTCGAATGGACCTTGTACTAGAAGATCCTGTCTCCAAGGTAGCTTCCATGGTGGAGCCGATGACATATTCATGTCACTCCCATCTTTACTACGTCTCCTACGCAGTGTAAGAATGCCTGTCTTCTTCATCTGGTCTGAAGATAAGCGAGACATGTGGAACCTTCCCTTTGTTGGAAGTTCCTTGAATTCTAGAAGATATCCCTGAGAGACTATTCTAGTGTCCAGGGATCCGGAACATCTCTTGCCCAAGCCTGAGCAAAGAGAGAGAGTCTGCCCCCTACTAGATCCGGTCCCGGATCGGGGCTACCCCTTCAGGCTGTCTTGGTAGCAGCAGCAGGCTGGAGGCCGCAGAGTTAGGAATTGGTCCGTTCCTGAAATTGCGAAAGGAACGAAAATTAGATTTTGTTCTTAGCCTTAAAAGGCCTATCTTGTGGGAGGGCATGTCCCTTTCCACCAGTAATGTCTGAAATAATCTCTTTCAATTCCGGCCTGAATAGGGTCTTACCCTTGAAAGGAATATTAAGCAATTTGTTCTTGGACGACACATTCGCCGACCAGGATTTTAGCCAAAGCGCTCTGCGCGCCACTATAGCAAACCCTGAATTTTTCGCCGCTAACTTAGCAATTGAAAAGCGGCATCCAAAATAAATGAATTAACCAACTAAGTGCGTGAATTCTGTTCATGACTTCATCATATGGAGTCTCCCTTTGAAGCGAATTTTCCAGTTCCTCGAACCAAAATACGCTGCGGTAGTGACAGGAATAATGCACGAGATTGTTTGAAGAAGGAAGCCCTGCTGAATAAATTCCTTTTTAACAGTCCTTCTAATCTTTTATCCATAGGATCTTTGAAAACGCAACTGTCCTCAATAGGAATAGTTGTGCGCTTAGCTAACACTGAAACCACCCCCTCAACCTTAGGAACCGTCTGCCATGTGTCCTTTCTAGGGTCGACAATGGGGAACATTTTCTTGAATATAGGAGGTGGAACAAAAGGTATACCTGCCTTTTCCCACTCCTTAGTCATTATGTCCGCCACCCGCTTGGGTATCGGAAAGGCATCAGCGTGCACTGGAACCTCTAAGAATTTGTCCATCTTGCACAATTTCTCTGGAATTACTAGAGAATCACAATCATCTAGAGTAGTTAGGACCTCCTTAAGCAGGGCGCGGAGGTGTTCTAACTTAAATTTAAAAATCACTATATCAGTGTCTGCCTGCTGAGAAACTTTTCCTGAATCAGAAACTTCCCCTTCAGACAGGCCCTCCCTCACTGCTATACTCAGATTGATGTGAGGGAACAACTGATAAATTGTCCTCAGCGCTAACCTGCTCATCTTCTGTATTTAAAAACTGAGCAATCACGCTTTCTAGAATAGGATGGCAGTTTGGATAATAGATTTGCTATAGAATTATCCATCACTGCAGTTAATTGCTGCATAGTAACCAGCATTGGCGCGCTAGATGTACTAGGTATCGCCTGCGCGGGCAAAACTGGTGTTGACACAGAAGGAGAGGATGATAAACTATCCCCACTACCTTCACATGAAGAATCATCCTGGGCAATCTTATTAAATGTGACAGTACTGTCCTTACTTTGTTTGGACGCTATGACACAATTTGCATAAAACATTAATAGGGGGAACCACCTTGGCTTTCATACATACAGAGCATAAGCTATTTGAAGGTACAGACATGTTAGACAGAATATGGCAGGCTAAAAATGCAATAAAAACGTTTTTAAAGAAAAGCGTTACTGTCTCTTTAAATAATAAGCAAGCACACTTTATTTCTGAAAGTTTGAAAAACTATGAAGGCAATATCCGATTTTTTCAAAATTTGCACCCCAGAGTCCTAGTGCCTTGAAAGTATTGCACACCAAGTTTCAAGACTTTAACCCTTAAAATGAGCAAAACGGAGCTATTTGTTCAAATAAACAATTTTATCACACAACAATCACTGCCACAGCCTTGCTGCGGCTTTTTTACCTTCCCTTAAATTGATTCCACACTGAAATAAACCTTCCTGAGTCCGTTTTCTTTACCCACAGGACCCTCAAATGAAGCTGCATGCACTGCCAAGGAAATAAACTGCGCAATTGAGGCGCGAAAACGGGGCCTCCTTCATCTGCATTACCAGAGTGAAGGGGCCTTTCTGACTAAAGTAGTAGTCTAACTAGATGCCAGGCGAAAAAAACGTTCCCAAAAGTGCTTTTATAACACAAAAAAACACTCTAAATGTCCAATAAATCTGATATAAACCAATCGATTTAGCCCACAATAGTGTCAACCAGTATAGAGCCCATTTATAAGCCTTAATCTGTTATGAATCTAAGAAAATGGCTTACCGATCCCCTAAGGGAAAAACTGACAGTCTTCTAGCATTAACATGTCTTGTTAGAAATATGACTAATCGTACCTGAAGCAGATAAGTCTGCAAACTGTTCCCCCCAACTGAAGTTCTCTGGGCTCAACAGTCCTGCGTGGGAACAGAAATTGATTTTAGTTACTGCTGCTAAAATCATACTCCTCTTTTAACAGAAATCTTCTTCATTTTCTGTTGTAGAGTAAATAGTACAAACCGGCACTATTTTAAAATAACAAATTCTTGATAGAAGAAATATAAAAAACTACAACTAACACCACAAACTCCTCACCATCCCCGTGGAGATGCTACTTGTTCAGAGCGGCAAGGAGAATGACTGGGGGGCGGAGCCAGAGGGGGGGCTATATGGACAGCTCTTGCTGTGTGCTCTCCTTGCCATTCCCTGTAGGGGAGGAAAATATCCCACAAGTAAGGATGAAACCGTGGACCCGACACACCAATGTTGGAGAAAAAAGTTAAGTTTAAACCTAACACCCTAACATAAACCCCACGTCCCTAAACACCTCTAATCTGCTGACCCGACATCGCCGACACGTACATACAGTAGCTCTCATCATATTGGCTGATTTGAACAGCCAATACAATTTCAGAAGCTCTCATCCTATTGGCTGATTTGAATTATCAAAATCAAATCAGCCAATAGGAATGCAAGGGACGCCATTTTGAATCCCATACCTTGCATTGAAGATTTAGTATACATTGGCGATCGTATGAAGAGGATGCTTCGCGCCGGATGTCTTCAGGATGGAACCGCTTTGCGCCGCCTGGATGAAGATAGAAGATGCCGCCTGGATGAAGATGGAGCTGCTGGGATAAAGATGGAGCCGCCGGGATGAAGATGGAGCCGCCGGGATGAAGATGGAGCCGCCGGGATGAAGATCCTTCAAGCGGTACTTCAGTAACTGTGAGTACCTAAAGAGGATTTACTGTTAGGTTTTTTTTTAGTTTTTTTTGGGTGGGTTTTTTTTTTTAGTTTAGGGTTTGGGCTTTTCTTAAAAGAGCTAAATGCCCTTTTCAGGGCAATGCAAAAGAGCTAAATTCCCTTTTAAGGGCAATTCCCATACAA
Organism: Bombina bombina; assembly: GCF_027579735.1. Classification (NCBI taxonomy): domain Eukaryota; kingdom Metazoa; phylum Chordata; class Amphibia; order Anura; family Bombinatoridae; genus Bombina; species Bombina bombina. The sequence goes on from NC_069504.1 coordinate 1,039,027,150, forward strand.
ATGCCCTTTTCAGGGCAATGGGTAGCTTAGGTTTTTGTTAGAGTTAGGTTTTTTATTTTGGGGGGTGGGTTTTACTGTTGGGGGTTCTTTGTATTTTTTTTACAGGTAAAAGAGCTGTTTAACTTAGGGCAATGCCCTACAAAAGGCCTTTTTAAGGGCTATTTGTAGTTTATTGGTAGTTTTATTTTGGGTGGGCTTTTTATTTTTATAGGGCTATTAGATTAGGTGTAATTATTTTTTATTTTGGATAATTTCATTTGTTATTTTTCGTAATTTAGTGTTTGTTATTTTTTGTAATTTAGTATTTTTTATTTTTTGTAATTAGATATTTTTATAGTAGTGTTAGGTTTTTTGAATGTGTATTTTAGTTTTCTTTAATTATAGTTTAATAGTTATATTAGTTTAATTATTAGTTTAAACTTCGTTTTTTTTAATTTGACAGGTATGTTTTAATGTAATTTAAGATAGGGAAATAGTAATTTTAATCTACAGTTAGGGGGGCATTAGGTTTAGGGGTTACTAGTTTAAATTAGTTTATAGCGATGTGGGGGGATTTTGGTTTAGGGGTTAATAGTTTAATTTAGTATATTTCGTTGTGGGGGGCTTGCGGTTTAGGGGTTAATAGGTTTATTATAGTGGTGGCAGTGTAGGGGTTAATGACTTTAGTATAGTGGGGTGATGTGGGCGGACAGCAGATTAGGGTTAATAATATTTAAATAGTGTTTGCAATACGGAAGGGCGGCAGTTTAGTGGTCAATAACTTTATTATAGTGGTGACGATGTCGGGGAGCGGCGGAATAGGGGTTAATAATTTTTATTAGTGGCGGCAATGTTGGGAGTGGCAGATTAGGGGTTAATAACTTTAATATAGTATTTGCGATGCGGGAGGGCCTCGGTTTAGGGGTTAATAGGTAGTTTATGGGTGTTAGTGTACTTTGTAACACTTTAGTTATGAGTTTTATGTAACAGTTTTGTTACGTAAAACTCATAACTACTGCTCTCAGATGGTGGTACGGATCTTGTCGGTATAGGGTGTAATGCAAGCTTTTTAGCCATGAAAAAAACATTTTTACGAGTGCGGTACTGACGTTGCGTTACAGGCTAAAAGGCTTGCGGTACAGCTATACCAACAAGACTCGTAATGGCTGCGTTACTGTTTTAACGCTGAAATTACCATTTTTTAAGCATTAAAAGACGAACGCACAACTCATAAACTACCTGACAGGAAATTAAAGTATTCATAACTACCTTTAGCTTTAATGCACATAAAGAATTGTTTTACTCCTGTCGGGTTTTGTGCATATGCATGTGCGTTAAACCCAACAGGAGTGAAATTATGGTTCATAATGTACTTATATAAAATATTCTAAAATATTATTAATAAAAATAAATATTTATTAAAGGGGTTCTTAAAAATTATAATAAATCATTATTATATTTAAGTATATTTTATAATTATTAATAATTCAAAATAATATTTTTTATTATTTTATATGAAATATATACATTATGCACCTTAATATAACTCCTGTCGGGTTTAGCACACATGCATATGCGCAAACCCCAACAGGAGTAAAATAATTCTTCATGTGCTTTAAATCCAAAGGTAGTTATGAATACTTTAAATTCCAATGTTCTTCACATAGAGGACATTTTTCTTATTTTTAAATATTTATTTCTATATATAAGATTATTTTTTTGTAAATTTAAAAATAAAATTATATATATATATAAAATGAGCTGTTGCCATGCACTCCCCTCACTCCCACTTTTTCTTAGTGCCTGGGTGCATCCTTAAATCCATCCATATAAAGTAGGGTTGCAACGATACCGATACTAGTATCGGTGCAGATACCAAGTATGAGTACTTGTACTCATGCAAATGCACCGATACTTAAACCGATAGCTCCACTTCGTACCCATACGCCATCTTGTGGCGTTTTTCAAACTGCATGTTCCCATTTCATTTTAAGCTGGAGTGGAGACTTAACTAAAAATTGTTCACTTCTGTTCTGCCAATACAAATTGCTGTTATTTGTATGTCTGAGAGCAGTGCTCCAAAAGCCTCATTCAGACAAACCCCTGAAGTACTGGGCAGTTAATAAACTGAGATTTCCAGCTCTGGCTAAAATGGTCCAAAAATATCTTTCAGCCCCATGCAGTAGTGTGAAAATGAAAGACTGTTCAGCTTAGTGTCAAACGTCCTTACTGATAGCAGAAACAGACTTATAGCTGAACATGCAGAGATGCTTCTGTTCCTTAATATGAACTTGCCACTAACTTTTAAAAAAATATTCTAATTGCTAGATTGCTTGTTATACTGCTAGTTCTCATCTTGCACAATTATGTTTAAAACATACTGTACTCTGAGGAACATCCTTCCTTAGCCAGGGCTGGACTGGGAATAAAAAGCAGCCCTGGAAAAATATAAAGACCAGCCCTATTATCTGTTGAGTCAGTAGAATGCAAATGCCCCATTTTTCTCAAAGGGGATTACTGGGACACTTCCCCAATATTTTTTTTCAGAATTAAATTATATTACTTTGATTTGATTGATGTTATATAGGCACCCTACAACCCAACTGCATCCAGTAATCACCCCTTTAAATTGTAGCTTTCCAGCCTCAGTTGCTGCAGCTGTTATTTATTGTTGTTATTATTAATATATTTTATTGTAATATTTTATTTATAAACATGTTATGTGAACTTTGTGACAACAATCAAATAAAACTGTTTTATTATTTCAAAATGTCTTTTGAGTTACAATTCATAATTATAATAAGATATCTTAAATCATTAGTCTGTATTGTGCTTGGTAAACTGTCATATGACATAAAAAAAGTATCGGTGAGTATTTTGAAAAAAGTATTGGTACTTTTACTAGGTCTTAAAAAAATGGTATCAGTACAACCCTAATATAAAGTATACTCATTGAAGGGCACTCCCAGAGCTTGTATTAAAATCCTTTTAATAATCATTCATTATAAAACAAGTCACAATTCAACGTTTCTGCTTAAACAGAAAGTCTTTTTCAACCCATTAAAGCCTTTTTCAAGAGTTCCGTGATATGAATTTTGATGTATAAAAATTGATGTCTTGAAAAAAAGGCTTTCTGTTTAAGCCGAAACATCAACTTATGACTTGTTTTTAATGAATGATAATTAAAAGGATTTTTAATACAAGCCCTGCAAGTTCCCTTCAATGAGTATACTTTATATATATTTATATATATATATATATATATATATATATATATATATATATATATATATATATATATATATATATATATATATATATATATATATATATATATATATATATATATATATATATATATATATAGGGAGTGCAGAATTATTAGGCAAATGAGTATTTTAACCACATCATCCTCTTTATGCATGTTGTCTTACTCCAAGCTGTATAGGCTCGAAAGCCTACTACCAATTAAGCATATTAGGTGATGTGCATCTCTGTAATGAGAAGGGGTGTGGTCTAATGACATCAACACCCTATATCAGGTGTGCATAATTATTAGGCAACTTCCTTTCCTTTGGCAAAATGGGTCAAAAGAAGGACTTGACAGGCTCAGAAAAGTCAAAAATAGTGAGATATCTTGCAGAGGGATGCAGCACTCTTAAAATTGCAAAGCTTCTGAAGCGTGATCATCGAACAATCAAGCGTTTCATTCAAAATAGTCAACAGGGTCGCAAGAAGCGTGTGGAAAAACCAAGGCGCAAAATAACTGCCCATGAACTGAGAAAAGTCAAGCGTGCAGCTGCCAAGATGCCACTTGCCACCAGTTTGGCCATATTTCAGAGCTGCAACATCACTGGAGTGCCCAAAAACACAAGGTGTGCAATACTCAAAGACATGGCCAAGGTAAGAAAGGCTGAAAGACGACCACCACTGAACAAGACACACAAGCTGAAACGTCAAGACTGGGCCAAGAAATATCTCAAGACTGATTTTTCTAAGGTTTTATGGACTGATGAAATGAGAGTGAGTCTTGATGGGCCAGATGGATGGGCCCGTGGCTGGATTGGTAAAGGGCAGAGAGCTCCAGTCCGACTCAGACACCAGCAAGGTGGAGGTGGAGTACTGGTTTGGGCTGGTATCATCAAAGATGAGCTTGTGGGGCCTTTTCGGGTTGAGGATGGAGTCAAGCTCAACTCCCAGTCCTACTGCCAGTTTCTGGAAGACACCTTCTTCAAGCAGTGGTACAGGGAGAAGTCTGCATCCTTCAAGAAAAACATGATTTTCATGCAGGACAATGCTCCATCACATGCGTCCAAGTACTCCACAGCGTGGCTGGCAAGAAAGGGTATAAAAGAAGAAAATCTAATGACATGGCCTCCTTGTTCACCTGATCTGAACCCCATTGAGAACCTGTGGTCCATCATCAAATGTGAGATTTACAAGGAGGGAAAACAGTATACCTCTCTGAACAGTGTCTGGGAGGCTGTGGTTGCTGCTGCACGCAATGTTGATGGTGAACAGATCAAAACACTGACAGAATCCATGGATGGCAGGCTTTTGAGTGTCCTTGCAAAGAAAGGTGGCTATATTGGTCACTGATTTGTTTTTGTTTTGTTTTTGAATGTCAGAAATGTATATTTGTGAATGTTGAGATGTTATATTGGTTTCACTGGTAAAAATAAATCATTGAAATGGGTATATATTTGTTTTTTGTTAAGTTGCCTAATAATTATGCACAGTAATAGTCACCTGCACACACAGATATCCCCCTAAAATAGCTATAACTAAAAACAAACTAAAAACTACTTCCAAAACTATTCAGCTTTGATATTAATGAGTTTTTTGGGTTCATTGAGAACATGGTTGTTGTTCAATAATAAAATTAATCCTCAAAAATACAACTTGCCTAATAATTCTGCACTCCCTGTATATATATATATATACAGCAAATACACAGTAAAACACATAAGAAAATATTACAATGGAATAAAAATACTTTTTTTCAAGGTTTAAGGTATTTGAGTGGAAAGGGCCCCCAAGTGTATATATATATATATATATATATATATATATATATATGTTTACATTTGTATATACTGTATGTATATACACACACACGCACATTATAGCCCTTGCCAGTCAAACACTTTGCCATATACCTTTTATACATTTTTATATGAATATTTTTTTATCAGATAATGTATAAATTAGTGTAACAATTTATTTTACTATAATTATGTTGTGTTTGGTCCAAATTTTTTAAAAAATCTTTATGCAAGGTCTTCAAAAATATGTGCGCTATTTTATTTTGTGCTTGAGCGAACGAGTTTACTTTCAAATCATAATAAGCAACCAATTAAGCACAGACACTATATTGCTTATTGTAACCCGCACTACTTGTAATCTGGCCCAGAACTTTAATCCTTTCAGAAATGAGCATATTGACTACAAAAGCACTTTTACAACCTGCATTCCTAATAGTTTTTTGTTTCTTTAGAAAGAAGAAACATCTAAGTGTGACAGGCTTCCCCACTGTTTTATAAATAACAATATGGTATTTATTGTACATCATATGTAAAATATATAGACAAAAACAATACATTTCCCATATCATTATGTCTGCGCTGTCTGTCTTATATGATTTGAGGGGTGGGTCAGATATGCTAGTGAAAGCGTAGGGTTACCATAAGGGCATATGGGATGTGATATGGATGTGAAAGGGCATGACTTGGGAGTTGATATGGGACTCTTTGTCCTCTCCTACTTCCTCCAACCACCCCCTCACAGGTTATCCAAACCTCACACATCTGTTAAACTCTGGGTTTTGTTTAGTTTACCTGAGCCATCTTGAAGGAGTTTCTGGCAGTCTACAAATAAAATTAAATACTGTATGTACAAAAGTATTCAGTTTATTGATTCTAAAGTAGCTACCTCCGCTACATGACTCAATCACATCAATCAATCAAACAATGTAGGGATTGAGCTCTGTTTCCATAGGCAACCAATTAAAAAATTTGAGTTACATTTTAAAAGTTGTATAAATTACAGGAGAATTTTCAATAATGTTACAGGATCCAAGATACATTTGGGTCCCATAAAGGAGCACAAAAAGATCTAGACCTGGAACCAAAAAGGGCACAAAACAGGGCAACACTACCAAATGTAGAACATTGTGCCCATATCCTTGCACTCTCTTCAATACCTTCCAGATGTATGTGGGTATAGGTGTTTCAGACAGATCAGTGTGAGGTACCATCTGGCTAGTATTTTATAATTAATCTCCAACAATTTAGTGGATGTGGATGATTTCCTTGTAAGGCGAATTATCTTTTTCCAATCTTCTTCCCCCAAGTCTTTTTCCAATTCTCTATTACCATTTGTCACATAAGATGGAAGGCCCTGCCTATGGGTGTCAAGTAGTATCTATCTAGCAGTTAATAATGTTTTTTTTAAAGGTGTTTCTACTAAACATATTTGTTTGAAAGGTGTAAGGGGTCTGGTGAAATTAGATCTAAAGGGGAATGTCTGTAATAAGTGGCACAATTGGTTATATTTTAACCATTTATAAAAAAAAATATATCCATAATGTCCACTAGTTCTGTTCTAGGCGTAAATTCCCTAATAGTTTTACTATCAACTGAAACAGCTTTATCTTATTTGTGTTCCTGAAATAAGTTAAAGGGACAGTCTACACCAGAATTGTTATTGTTTTAAAAGATAGATAATCCCTTTTTTACCCATTCCCTAGTTTTGCATAACGAACACAGTTATATTTATATATTTTTTACCTCTGTGATTATCTTGTATCTAAGCCTCTGCAGACTGCCCCTTTATTTCAGTTGTTTTGACAGACTTGCAGTTTAGCCAATCAGTGATGGCTCCCAGGTAACTTCACGTGCATGAGCACAGTGTTATCTATATGAAAAACATGAACTAACACCCTCTAGTGGTGAAAACCTGTTAAAATGCATTTTTAAGAGGCGGCCTTCAAGGTCTAAGAAATTAGCATATGAACCTCCTAGGTTAAGCTTTCAACTAAGAATACTAAGAGAACAAAGAAAAATTGGTGATAAAAGTAAATTGGAAAATTGTTTAAAATTACATGCCCTATCTGAATCATGAAAGTTTTTTTGGACTAGACTGTCTCTTTAACTGTTGCCTTTAAAGTGCCTATTCCTTTTATAAGTTATTTTTACATAAATTAATCTAAGAACAACCATTACATTTATAAATGGAAGAATACATATTTCATTTTTATAGTTTCAGATCTCCTGATGTGGGAGCTCTGTTATACTTCCTCTATTTATGATCTGGTTTATTTGAAAGATCAATCTATCCTCTGCCCTAGATTGTAAAACTTTCCTGATTGGTTTCCACCCCAATCACTCAGACTCCTCCCCTGGCCACTCACTTTAAGATTATAATTTAAAAATGCTAGGAGGTATTTAGTCAAGGAAAGTCGATCTCATTTACATAACCAGAGTCCTGTTTTCCAGCAATTTCTTCAACATCCATTTCTTCCATTGCAGTTAAGGACTCTGGGTAAAAATGTACAATTGAGATTCACATCTCACTTTTTTAGCACTTTATTTCACTTTATACATTGATTACTTTTATAATTTTATTCAAAACAATTCTCTTGTCCTTCTACCTACATGGACTCTTTTTTTTCTATTTGCGGTCGTTCCTCCTTTTATTAAACTCCACTCTTTCAACGCCCCTTAAAAGTACTGTAATTTTACACATCTGATATTGAAATTTCAGACAAATTATGTATTTTTATAAATCATCAGTCATATATTATATTTACATTAAAAAACATACTTCGGGCAACATGGTTTGAGCCGTTACCTAAATTAAAAAAACAACAACAACCAGAGCATATGAAAATAAAACACAAGGCACAGAATTTTGTCAGTTGTATTTTTATGAATCTGTCACATTACAAATTGCTGAGGATTATTATCACTGAGGGATATATATATACTCTGATCAAAGAAATACTTAAGAGATGTACAGACAATATGGGAGCTGTATAGACAGCATGCAGCAAACAAGCGAAGCATTTGGGTGTTTGTATTATTTTTGTTTCATATATACATAAATAAGCCGTGTGTACAAAATCACACACACTACATTTGTTCACATGTTCATACAACATGTGTATTTCTTTATTTTGTTGAATCTGTTTCCTTTTCTTAGTAAAGAGAACGAGTTAAAGGATTTTTTTAGAATATATATATATATATTTTAGATTGTGATTGCAAACATATCATTTGCTGACAAAACTTTGTACACAGGGAAAATGTGGAATGATTACTTAAAATATGTATTTATAGCAAAACAGAATTCTACAGTACTTGTAAGTAATCATTTGAGAATTAAGGTTATGCCTTTCTATAGTATTTATCAAGGTTTGCATTGTAGTACGTTTCTGTAACAGAATATTTACATACATTTAAAAACTGAACAGCATGTTAAATACAGCTGGGAGCTGACAAGGTTGCTCTGTCTATATATCAGAAAGTCAGAAAATATTTTATATTATAATATTCTGAGAGCAAGACCATTTTTCCAATAATTTATAATGAGCTACTTGTTAAAAAACCAATTTCCTTTTCCACAGTGTTACCAATGGCACTCAGTCACTCAACTAGGAGAATTTGAGTTTGTTTTACGCATTCACGTATACGATAATCATCAAACACACCAAATAAATTAATCTCAAGTGTTTAGATTGTGCGCAAGTGTATGACAGTTGGTTTCTAGGTTACAGAATACAACGTAACAAAACCAATTTTTTTTTACAGTGTTGATGAACAAAATTGCAATTTCCAAATTGAAATTTAAAATAAAAAATATACATTAATCGCTTTGCCAATAATAATGTAATAGGCATTGGAGCAGAGGTTATGTAATGATGAAGTATTTTCCTTTCCATTTATTTTGGATTGCTTGTAAGCTAACATATCCAGTGATAATGTAATCTTACACTGGTTTGACTGCAAAGTGAACAGATCAATGACACATTTTCTGTAGATGCTCTGACAAGATATTCCTTTAGTAGAAAAATGAGGTACCACACAGTACAGTCACAATAAATAGAAGAGACACAAGATAGTGACCATATTCTTTCCAGTTAGATGTTTATGTATAATAAGGAGATGCCCAAACTGATATTTTTTAGCTTAAAAAATAGTTAAAATATCTCGAACCAATATAAAACAATCTGCATTGTGCAGTCAGATTGGCCTGTGTAGATCTAGCATTGCTTTGTTGCAATGGAAACAAGGTTACATGTTTACATAAACACACGTCGTACAGTTCTGATGCCTCCATGACGAGGGACATGTACGTATTGAGTGACAACACCACACACCATCTCAGGCTGTCACATAACCAAGCCTCTGCCTTTAGTCCTGTCTTCAGCAAGTAGTAGCCAGTGATTGGTGGATGGGAGGTTGGAAGCAGCGCACATGTTCTACGGTGGAGCTGTCGCTCTCAACTGATTTCATGTATTTGTTCAGCACGGCAAAGATCTCATTGTTTAAGATTTGATATTTCCGAATTCTATCAGCCATTTTCTTCAGAGGCTATTAAAGTAGAAGAGAAAAACAAAACATATGTGACACACTGACTAAATACATTTACACTACAAACACTGATAACTGGGTAAATATATATTGTGATCATTAATTAAAAGGACAGGAAAATCAAAATTAAACTTAATGATTCAGATAGAGCGTGACATTTTAAATTTAATTCTGATATATATTCGCTTTGTTCTTGTATCATCCTTTGTTGAAGAGTAAACCTAGATAGGATCATAGGAGTGTGCATGTTTCTTTAGCGCTCTACAGCAGCAGTGTTTACAACTTTGAGGGTTTAGGTAGGTGAAACTCAAATGCAGGAATAGATTCACAAGAAACTAAAGGCTTTAATAAAACAAAAGAAACTAAAACTGAGAATTGGCTAAAGGTCAGGTACCAGGAAATCAACCCAGAAACTAGGTACCAAGGTGTAAAGCAGGAGCAAAGTCCAAGAAAAGGCCAAAGGTTTGGTACCGGGAGATCAGTCCAGCAACTAGGTTCAAAATACTCAGCAGGAAACCCAGGTACAGGTGTTGAGGTTGGTACAATGGCACAGGAAGCCCAGTGGGTACTGTTGGTCAGGCTGTCACAGGATACCAGGTAAGCTGCCACTGGTACAATGGCACAGGAAGCCCAGCGGGTACTGTTGGTCAGGCTGTCACGGGATACCAGGTAAGCTGCCACTGGTACAGCAAGTACAGGAGATTCAGCAGGCACAGGAAGCCCAGCTGGTACTGTTGGTCAGGCTGTCACAGGATACCAGGTAAGCTGCCACTGGTACAGCAAGTACAGGAGATTCAGCAGGCACAGGAAGCCCAGCGGGTACTGTTGGTCAGGCTGTCACAGGATACCAGGTAAGCTGCCACTGGTACAGCAAGTACAGGAGATTCAGCAGGCACAGGAAGCCCAGCGGGTACTGTTGGTCAGGCTGTCACAGGATACCAGGTAAGCTGCCACTGGTACAGCAAGTACAGGAGATTCAGCAGGCACAGGAAGCCCAGCGGGTACTGTTGGTCAGGCTGTCACAGGATACCAGGTAAGCTGCCACTGGTACAGCAAGTACAGGAGATTCAGCAGGCACAGGAAGCCCAGTGTGTACTGTTGGTCAGGCTGTCACAGGATACCAGGTAAGCTGCCACTGGTACAGCAAGTACAGGAGATTCAGCAGGCACAGGAAGCCCAGTGGGTACGGTTGGTCAGGCTGTCACAGGATACCAGGTAAGCTGCCACTGGTACAATGGCAAAGGAAGCCCAGCAGGTACTGTTGGTCAGGCTGTCACAGGATACCAGGTAAGCCGCCACTGGTACAGCAAGTACAGGAGATTCAGCAGGCACAGGAAGCCCAGTGGGTACGGTTGGTCAGGCTGTCACAGGATACCAGGAAAGTGTAGCAGAATTCAGGTAACTGGTATCAGGAACAAGGTAAGTACAAGGTTGTTGCAACACTGGATATGGGGAGAACTGAAAGCAGGAAAGAACCAGGTGATCTGCTCAATAACTTAGGCCAGAGTAATGGGCTAAGTGTATTTATATGGGTCAATTCATCTCAAGTGATCCATTATTTGTCAAGTTGGTTGCTTGACCATTTTTAATTTTCCAATTTTTTTTGAGTGATTACCTCTATGTATTGGTATTTCAAAACCACCATTTTTTAATTTTACTTGGTTTAATCACGACAGCCATCTTTGTGTCATGGCGCACAACAAATTTTGGTTGTACAGATGTTTACGGAAACCTTAAAGGGACACTGTACCAAATTTTTTCTTTTGTAATTCAGAAAGAGTATGCAATTTTAAGAAACTTTCTAATTTACTCCTATTATCAATTTTTCTTCGTTCTCTTGCTATCATTATTTGAAAAAGAAGGCATCTAAGCTTTTTTTTGGTTTCAGTACTCTGGACAGCACTTTTTTATTGGTGGATGAATTTATCCACCAATCAGCAAGGACAACCCAGGTTGTTCACCAAAAATGGGCCGGCATCTAAACTTACATTCTTGCATTTCAAATAAAGATACCAAGAGAATGAAGAAAATTTGATAATAGGAGTAAATTCGAAAGTTGCTTAAAATTTCATGCTCAATCTGAATCACGAAAGAAATTTTTTGGGTAAAGTGTCCCTTTAAAGGGACAGTTCACCCCAAAAATTTCTCCCCTTTAAATTCTTCCCAATGATCCCTTTTACCTGCTAGAGTGTATTAAATTGGTTACAAGTAGCTCCTTTACTCATATTTCAGCATTTGAAATAGCTGATTTAGTTTTAGTATAGCCACCTATAATGAAAGTTTTGATACTGGAGTATATGCTATTGACAAGGCTAAGTAAACACAGCCAGAAGAAGAAGTTACACTCTCAGTGGGGTGCAGGATAGTTAAGTAATAAAATTATAATTTTCCATTGTTCTCTCTATGTATTGAGCTTTGTTGTTCCAGACAATTATAAGATAAGGAAGTAAGTCTGTGTACACAAACTTATGACATAATGAGATCTGCTATTACCTTTAAGTTCAACCCATTGTAATAGGCTGTGGTTTCAAAGCCCAAAAGCAGCTACTTCATATACACAAATAAACCTGAAAATGCAATTTCTCAAATATTTTATACTCCGCAGCTGGTATAACAAGTCATTGAAAATACAATAATATAAAAACAATTTTACAGTGTACTGTCCCTTTAATATCTCAGCTCAGGATGGTCTTAGCTCCTTGGAACAAAACTGATCTCTAGAGCACATTATAAGGTACATGCACATACTGTATATAAACATTTTGCACAGGGAGCTTGTCGCTGGAGGGCAGTCAGGTAAATACCTAACAACAACAATTGATGACACAATACAAAACTGCTGCTATAGAGCGCTAAAGACAAGTGCACATTCCTGAGATCCTATGAACAAATCTAGGTTTACTCTTCAACAAAGAATACCAAAAGAACAAAGCAAATTTTATAATAGAAGTAAAGGGAAAAGTGTTTTAAAATGGCATGCTCTATCTCAAGTATAAATGTTTAATTTTAACTTTAGGCTCTCTATAAAAATTGAAGAAATAAAGTACAAAATAATACGCCATTTAACAATACAACATGCTTAAAACAAACCACTGTGCACAGAAAAATATATTGAAAGCCCTTATATAGTAAGAATCTTCTAATTCTGTAAAGTAAAAGAGCAGGTAGTAAAGAAAACAGTAGATGCTTCCTAAATAAAAGTTAATTCAGAGTGTGCCAATGATTTGATAAGAAATACCCCCACACAGAATGTGAGATGCAGTAGTGAAGTACTGTAACCCGATCTCAAATCTTCCCTTTTATAAAAAAACGGTATTTAACACTGTACAGAATTATGACATCTGATCCAACGTGCATTTCACCCCCAACTGCTGTTTAAAACACAGGCTGCCCCTTTACGTAACGCAAGTAGACAATTATGACTAAATAAGGACTCACTACAGCCTTTTGTGAGTAGAGTATTTATGTTTTGAACACATTTTATTTGTACACAGTTGTTATTGAAAAAAATTATTCAAAAGTTTTAATCTCCATTAAAGTAATGGAGCCACCGTGTAGTAATTAGGTTTTCCTTGGTTTAAAATCCTATTGGGGTCTTTTCTTTAAGAGGTGAATGTCAGGTAAATTGAATCATTTAAATTCCTGCCATTAATTATGCATAAAATCTCCTTCAAGAGCTGAACTAGCCCTGCACATTTTAATGCTGTGTACGATTCACCTAAAATAGGATAACTGCAGGGGAATTGCCTTCTAACACAGCTCTATTTGCAGGAGATACTGACTGGGTTTGGCCCTTAATAATGCATAGTTAAAGGGACAGTCTAGCTTAATTAAACTTTCATTATTCAGATAGGACTTTTAATTTTAATCAACTTTCCAATTTACTTTTATCATCAAATTTGCTTTTTTCTCTTGGTATTCTTAGTTTAAACTAAACATAGGTAGGCTCATATGCTAATTTCTAAGCCTTTGAGGGCTGCCTCTTATCACAAGCTTTTTAAATCTCTTTTCAACACAAAGACAGAAAGTACATGTGGGCCATATAGATAACACTGTGTACAGGCACAGGGGGTTATTTAAGATTTAGCACAAAACAATGCTAAATTTAAGACAATAGTTAATAAACAGTCACAGTCATGTGATCAGGGGGCTGGAAGAAGGTTCCTAGATACAAGGTAATCACAGAGGTAAAAAGTATATTAATATAACTGTGTTGGGGTTATGCAAAACGGGGGAATGGGTAATAAAGGGATTATCTATCTTTTAAAACAATAACAATTCTATGGTAGACTGTCCCTTTAATGAAAGATTTCAAATCAACTGCAATTCAACTCTTGTGAATAGAGCCCTATTTGATCTTATCTCATTTGCTAAGGCCAGTAAAGGCCAATTACAAAGGAACTACAAGAGTAACAGTCTAACAGTGTATAATGTCCCTTTATACTGGGAGGCGGGGAAAGCGGTACTAAGAGGGGTACCCTTTAACTGCAGTCATATAAAAGGACATTTCACAATATTTAACCCCTTAACAGGTGCCGTACAGGGTACAGCCCCTCTTGTTTAGCCCTTAAGGACACACCCCTGTACAGTGGCTGCGTTCTGGGCTGTTAGTGTGCCGGTCTCGCCGCTGTCAGTACAACCGGACTATTTCTGCATGCCTCAGGAGTGAGCCACTGCAGAAATAGTGTAATGCAGGCAACCCCAGGCTAGCGATAACAGGGGCAGGGTGTCCCTGTGATCCCATGGCTGTAAGTGAGGGACTCTATTCATGAGATACACACTGCAATCAACATGTATCTCATGCTGTTGCTAGAATCCTGCAGGTGAGGCTACCAAGCAACAGTAAAGTAACTGTCAAAAATGTCAGTTACTGTGCATACAATCACTTTGATTGTATACTTAAAGGGACAGTCTACTTGAAAATGTTTACTGTTTAAAAAGATAGATAATCCCTTTATTACCCATTTCCCAGTTTTGCATAATCAACAATGTTACATTAATACACTTTTTACCTCTGTGATTACCTTGTATCTAAGTCTCTGCAGACTGCCCCCTTATCTCAGTTCTTTTGATAGACTTGCATTTCAGTGCTGGCTCATAAATACTACCCAGGAATGAACACAATGTTATCTATATGGCACACAATAATTAGTGCTGTCTAGCTGTGAAAAACTTTCAAAATTCACAGATAAGAGGTGTCCTTCAAGGAATTAGAAATTAGCATATGAGTCTACCTAGGTTTAGCTTTCAACAAAGAATATCAAGAGAACAAAGAAAATGTGATGATAAAAGTAAATTGGAAAGTTGTTTAGAATTGCATGCCCTATCTGAATCAAGAATGTTTAACTTTGACTAGACTGTCCTTTTAAAGTGGAGCCTATATACCAGCATGCGGCAATGCAGGCTGGTATCAGGATCACTGGGCAATCGCTGGATGCCTTAAGAGTGAGACGATCCAGTAATGCCCAAAAAACTGCTCCATGGTCATGTAATCACTATGACAGCCAGTCAGATTGATCACATGTCAAAAATGACAAGCCATTCTTTGCTAACAATAGCTTGTCTTGGCCCCTACCCTTCTCTCCCAGTATACACATACAATAAAAAAAAGTGTTAAATACATTTTACTAAAGTATGTTTTCATAAATTTATTTTAATAAAGTTTATTGTTTTTATCATTTTATTTTAATAAAGTGTTTTTTACCCCTAAATTGTATTTTCCGCCCTTGGAGATAAAAAAGGTTTAAGCATAATGTGTCAAAATACCGCTATATAAATACCATAGGGTGTCTAAATTGTATAAATAAGAAAATTTATGCTTACCTGATAAATGTATTTCTTTTTTGACATGATGAGTCCACGGATCATCTTAATTACTAATGGGATATTCACCTCCTGGTCAGCAGGAGGCGGCATAGAGCACCACAGCAAAGCTGTTAAATAGCTCCTCCCTTCCCTCCCACTCCAGTCATTCGACCGAAGTTAAGGGGGAAAGGAAAAAACCAAGGTGCAGAGGTGTCTGAAGTTTAAAATAACCAACAACCTGTCTCTTAAAAAAAAAGGGCGGGCCGTGGACTCATTGTGTCAAAAAAGAAATAAATTTATCAGGTAAGCATAAATTTTCTTTTCTTTTTTAAGACACGATGAGTCCATGGATCATCTTAATTACTAATGGGATCCAATACCTAAGCTAGAGTACACAGATGATACGGGAGAGACAAGACAGGGAACCTAAACGAAAGGCACCACTGCTTGAAAAACCCTTTCTCCCCAAAAAACGGCCTCAGCCGAACAAAAGAGTCAAATTTATAGAAAAAGTGAGAAGAGAGGACCAAATTGCATCCTTGCAAATCTACTCCACAGAAGCTTCATTCTTGAATGCCCATGAGGAAGCAACGGCCCTCGTGGAGTGAACCACAACCTCCTCAAGAGGCTGCTGGCCAGCAGTCTCATATGCAAAAAACAAAAAAGACTGGCGAAAAAAGCCTTAGTCACCTGTAGGTAAAACTTTAAAGTACGGACCACGACCAAATTGTGCAGAAACCATTCCTTCTGAGAAGTAGAATTAAGACACAAGGAAGGAACAACATTCTCCTGATTGATATTCCGATCAAAAACAGCCTTAGGAAGAAATCCTAATTTAGTACTTAAAGCTATCTTATCAGAATGAAAATAAGGTAAGGTGACATATACTGCAATGCCGAGAGCTCTGACACTCTGCGAGCAGAAGAATTAGCAACAAGAAATAAAACTTTCCCAGATAACAGATTCATATCTAAGGAATGCATAGGCTCAAACAGAGTCCCTGGAGAATTAGAAGAACTAAATTCAAACTCCATGAAGAAATAACTGGTCTGAACACAGGTCTGATCCTAAAAAAGGCCTGACCAAACGAGTGTACGTCTGGAATGACCGCCAGACGAACCTGAAACAAAATAGACAAGTCCACTATGTCTTTCAGAAAATTCTAGGAATCCGATCCCTACCTTAAGAGTATCCTTAGGATTCGCACTAGAATAAAAGTTTATGCCATAACATATGAGTAAATGTTTCCTAGACACAGGCTTAAAGGGACACTCAATCAAAATTAAATTTTCATTATTCAGATAGAGCATGCCATTTTAAACAACTTTCCAATTTACTTCCATTGACTAAATGTGCACAGTCTTTTTATATTTAAACTTTTTGAGTCACCAGTTCCTACTGAGCATGTGCAAGAATAAGTGTGTATGCATTTGTGAATGGCTGATGGCTGTCACATGGTACGTGTATGCATTTGTGATTGGCTGATAGCTGTCACATGGTACAGGGGGAGTGGAAAAAGACATAACTTTTAAAATTGTCAGAAAAAAAATCTACTACTCATTTGAAGTTCAGACTAAGTGTTTTTGCATTGTCTTGTTATCTTGCATTTGTTGATTATGCAAATCTACTGTGTTGACTGGTCCTTTAAAAGTCTGATTTATGGTCTCAATGACCAAATCCTATTCCATGCTTGAATAAAATAAAGTTTTCACTAGATAGCATCAGGGAAAATATTTCCAGGTAAAAGAAGGGTCCGTGACGTAAAAGATCCTTCCTCCACGGACACTCCCAGACGGAAGATGTGACATGTCCCCCAGGACTGCCTACCAATACTGCGGACCACGCCAATGAAATGAAGATCACTGACGCCCTCTCCTGCTTAGCTCGAAACAAGGCTCCAGGAGAAAAATTAAATGGAGGAATTAAATATGCAATATTAAAATTCCAAGGTAACACCAAAGCGTCTACTAAAAAGAGCATGAGGGATCATTGACCTCAATCCATACCTCAGGAATCTGATATTCTGTCGAAAAATCATGAAATTCAAATGCAAACGACCCCACTGAGAATCAATCTGGAAAAGGCACTCCCAGCCGGAGTTCCCACTACCCTGGGAAAAAAGTCTGCCCACTTATGAAGACCGCCTCTCCTAAGACCTTCCTGTAAAAGGGTCATCGACAGACAGAATTGCGGGTCTCAGCCCACTGAACTATTTTGGCTATCTCTGTCATAGTCAAGAAAACTTCAAGCCCCCCACAGATGAAGTAAGATTTAACTTAAACCTGATAAACCCAGCCGAAGCTAAGTGAGGCCAGGTTAGGAGAGGATAGAAAGATTACTCTTGTACTTTAAAATGATTATTGGAGGAACAAACTCCACTCGAGTCCATGTTCCCTGCTCTTAAGAGAGCCCCAAACAGTTCTCCAGCCCAAAGGCTGACTGTCTGTCACATTCACCCAGAAAACTTTCAAAGCAGGTTCCCTGGGAGCAAAAGATCCAGCGACAAACACCAAAGTATTCTTAACTACTGAGAACTGAGTAGGACGGCCAACTGAAAGTTCACTGTCGCTACCAACCCCAATTATTTCCCAGCACAAAGACACTGATGTGACTGATATGCTAGGCAAGAATCAAAAAAATTATTGTACTCCTGACAACTGTCAGCTTTATTGATGAGGAGACTAATATAGTTCTCCAAGCAAAACTACCCTTGTAGTTGGAACTAAGTAACTCTTTTCCAAAGTAATGATCCACAATCGGAGCACCACCCACAGAAATCTCAGACGAGTTGGAATGTTTGTCTGGAAAAAACATACTTAAGGATTTGAGATAGTCCTTGTTGATGAGAGCAGACACTTAGTATGCTTCCCTCAAATCCCCCGTGGTCTAAATTGACCCTCTTGGACCAAACAAAGTACGAAAGGATAGATTCCATCTTGAATTTCTGAGAATCCTGTAAGGATTCTAAAATAGGTCTGAAGATTTCCTCCTTCGGGAACCGCGGACAGATAGGAATAGCATCCCCAAACTCATTTTTGCCTTAGACCAGGAACTGTCACTCCCAGGTCGGAGAGGATCCGTACACAGTGTAAGAGCACCTCTCCCTTCGTCAGATCTGCCAATAAATCTTGAAAGCAGGAACCTGCTCTTGGGAGGAAAGACTCTAATTTGTATCCCTGGGACACAATGCACCCCCCCCAGGGATCATGCTCACAAACCCAAGTCTGATTAAAAAGGAAAACCTGCCCCCTTACGGATCGGGTGCACGTCCCTCATGCTGTCTTCAATTCAACAGCAAGCTTCCTTTACTGTCTTCCCCTATTCTAAACCTGATAGGGTCCTTGCCATTCTGTCAAAGAAAGTTCTCTCCTTTCCAGGAAGGTTAAAACTGCTTCTGCCTAGGAGAAGGAGTGGAAGGATTTCCCTAGAAATCTCGAAAGGAACGAAAATATTTCTTATCCTGTAGATAAAACATCCGCAGACCAAGATCTTAATATAGTACTCTGCAGGTCAATATAGCAAAACCTGAATCATATCTCCCAATGAATTAAAGGAGTCTACTAACTTAAAGGTCCTATCCTATCTCTGAGATAGGGGTGTCTGTCCAATAGAAACAGACAACGCATCAAAACCAGTACACCGTCGTACTGTAGACAGTAGGTTGACAATGAAAACCTTCTAGCTTCTATCCATAGAGTTCTCCTGTGTAGGGACCTTAGGGAACTACTATCCTCCATGCGAATAGTATCTCCCTTGCTTAGCGTGGAAATTCTCATCCACCCTGTATCGTTTTCTTTTTTAAGGATAGGAGAAAAAGGGGGAACAGAGCGTCTCCTATGCCTTAGCAATATCTCTATAGTCCTATCTGGAACAGGAAATACTTCTATCACACAATATTAGTATAACTTACTGGGCTCTCTCGGCTAGACTACACCGGTAGTGACGGAGTCACTCAGGATAGCTAAAACCTCCTCCAGTAGCAAATGGAGGAATTGAAGCTAAAACAGATGGAAAACAGACTCAGGATCAGATAAGGGCATTGCCCCATCTGAGCCTGAGAAGTCCTCCTTCAGTTACAGGGAGGAAACATATGAAATATCTACAACTGATCAATCACATTATGATGAGTGAATATGACCTCTTGCACTTTTCCCTACCGCTAGGGAAAAACTGTATTAAATGCAAGGTAACTCCAGGTGGAGTGAGAGAAGGACCGCAGGGCACTGCATGTGGGCTATAAAATTTTTGGGACGCCTTAGTGAGAAATTTGTGGCATATCTTGACCATTGTCAATAGGCTCCTAAGCAATATGCAACTTAGGAGAAGTAGGTTGAGAACAAGCTATCTTCATTAATTAAAGATCTCTCAAAAAAAGAGCAATAGAAAGGATTGGCAATGCTAGATTGGCATCCAAACCTAAAATAAGAGACCCCTCGCAAGGCCTCTTTGTCCATCCTGAGATACAAGGGATTAATTAAACAAATAAATAGCTGACATTTTTTAATAAAATTTAATACATAAAAAAAACGTTACTGTCTCTTTAAATTTAAAAAGTAACTTTTTTTTTTTTACTTTTTTTTATTATGAAGTGAGTTAAATTAACACTCAAATAACCTATCTACACCTCGGCTTAATCCTGCTGAGGTGCCTCTGAATCAATCCATCAGAGTCTGTACCTTCAACATTTAGCTCTTATTATACACTTAATCTTTGTATAAAAACAGATTCGGAGCGCAGCTGCAGCACTGTCCGGATCTGCTTAACTTTGTACAAAAACAGATCCGGAGCGCAGCTGTACCGCTGTCCGGACTGAAATACTAAGGACAGTGCTAGAAATAAATAAAGGCTCTACTATCCGATACTGAAACTGTGGAGGAGAGCACAGTCTAACAAGGCCTTAAACATAGCTCCGCCCCTCGTGGGCGTGATACAACTCAGGCTCCAGGTCCCATTAATGTAGCATCTAGCTATAGACCGTAGTGCAGCTCAAAAGAGAGCCAAACATAGCCCGCCCTTCGTGGGCGTTACAACAACGTTCTCCCGGTCCCCATTAATATGTTTTAGAAATAGGCCACCGGGAGCTATTGAACCATTCTCTGTAAACCTGGGGGCAAATTGTGACACAGTATGTTATAGAACACTCCTGTGACCCAACCAAACACCTCTTCTGAGTCCCTCTGTATGTATCTGGCTCAGCCCATGTGAATAAAGTCCCCAGAGAAGCCACCTTCTAGTCCCACAGCCCCAGTGCCTGCTCACAATGTGCTGTCAAAGGATCCCCTTCCTTTATATATATAGGAATTATGTCCCAATAAAGTGCTTCACTTCATCTGAGATTCCTCTTCAGACCCAGAATAAAAAGTCAGCACTTACCTTTAAATTCTACACGACAGCAGGGCAGCTCATTAGGATTGAGAGGTTCTCTCCCTCACATAATCCTGTGGAAAAGAATAAAGCCTGAGTCATCTTACTTAGGCTATTAGGATTAGGGCAGCATCAAAGTATGGGAGGCGCAGTGAGAATTATGTCCCACAAGTTCCCATTGCTCTAAAGCCACCAATGCTCTATTGAAGAGACTGATATGGACTACGGCTACACCCCAGAACAAAGCAGCACAATCTTGCGCTACTTTAAAAATAATAAACTCTTGATGAAGAATCACAATGTGCTGTCAAAGGATCCCCTTCCTTTATATATATAGGAATTATGTCCCAATAAAGTGCTTCACTTCATCTGAGATTCCTCTTCAGACCCAGAATAAAAAGTCAGCACTTACCTTTAAATTCTACACGACAGCAGGGCAGCTCATTAGGATTGAGAGGTTCTCTCCCTCACATAATCCTGTGGAAAAGAATAAAGCCTGAGTCATCTTACTTAGGCTATTAGGATTAGGGCAGCATCAAAGTATGGGAGGCGCAGTGAGAATTATGTCCCACAAGTTCCCATTGCTCTAAAGCCACCAATGCTCTATTGAAGAGACTGATATGGACTACGGCTACACCCCAGAACAAAGCAGCACAATCTTGCGCTACTTTAAAAATAATAAACTCTTGATTGAAGAATCTAATTTAAACACCTTTCTTTACCACTTCCTATCACTAACGTAGGCAAAGAGAATGACTTGAGTGGGAGGAAATGGAGGAGCTATTTAACAGCTTTGCTGTCGTGCTCTTTGCCGCCTCCTGCTGACCATGTGGTGAATATCCCATTAGTAATTAAGATGATCCGTGGACTCATCGTGTCTTAAAAAAGAAATAAACTTTTGTGCAGCAATTTTTAATTGGGTGACAGCAATTTCTCTTACAGCCCAAGCATAGCCAATGAGTGTTATACCAATAATCCCATCTTTTTGGAATCCTAGACATATGGGATATTTCTAAAATAAACTACAATAGTTATGTGGAAATAGTTATAAGAAAACTGCAAAAAAAAAAGATTAATTTTTAATTTTATCCCACCTTTTAAGCATTAAATTTCTATTTATTGTATTTTATATAACCACATTGGGTATCACTAGAAAGGCCTCTTTGTTAAAAAATGGTATATAATATGTATAGGTGCAATTAAAAAGAGAGCCAATAGTTAAAGTGAAGGTAATGTTTGACGAATCAGTGCCCGGTTTTTAATAATCCTATTAAAAACAGGGGCACTTTAATTAATCAAACTTTACATTTCACTTGTTTTGTTCAAATACTTACTTTTTAATCCTGACAGCTGCTCCAGCGATTCCCCCGGTCGTCGGAAGCCTCTTTATACGTCAGAAATGACGAATCCGGCTTCCTCCAATCACGGCTTTCCCCCCCGGGGAAACATGGCCTGAGGCAACGCCGCAATTGGAGGAAGCCGGATTTGTCAATTTGGACCCCGGAAGAAGGCTTGTGACGGGCGGAGGAAGCGCTGCAGCGGCTGTTAGGATTAAAAGGTAAGTTTTTGAACAAAACAAGTGAAATGTAAAGTTTGATGAATTAAAGTGCCCCTGTTTTAATAGGATTATTAAAAACTGGGAACTGATTCGTCAAACATTACCTTCACTCTTAGCTGAAAACAATAGTGATCAAAAATGCCACAATTGCTTGCATCATTTAAGAACAAAACTAAGAAAAACCTTGATCCTTAAGGGGTTAATATTTAAAACCCAAATAAGGTACATTTCAGTTTCCCATTTTGAATTTAACATTTAAAGAAACATTAAATGCAAAATGAAATCTCCTGTTTAAAGAATGAGATAAAACAACAAACTGCAACATACATTCGTTATTTTGATTGCGTTCACTGCAAAAATTGTGCTTGTTCCATGCTCCCTATAAACAGGAGCTTAAATTCTGTAACCTAAATATGATACAAACATCCTGACCTGGCTATATGCTACACACCAATTGCTGAGAGCAGGGCACAAATTAATTTACAGCTACCCCCTAACTGGTCAACATAGGGAGATAAGATAAACATACTGATTTCCCACTGCCTCCCGGGAGGTTGGTATGAATCCTACAGGAAACTGCAACATTCTACACAGTGATTGCTTAATCAGTGGAGTAGCACACATATCTGTCCCTAACTGGCCACAGAAAAGGAGATAACAAGTTTAAGAGGCTTTTCAAGGATGTCCGGAACTGAAAAATAATGGAAATTCTGATAACAAATTGACTGTTTTAAACAGTTTTTAAACATGTTTCCATGTACACAAAAATCAGCTATTGTCCCTTTAAGCATGCCCATGTTCTAATAAGTGACAATAATACAGCATTTTAGTCAAAAATGTTTAAAGATCTCCAGTCAGTCAAATAACGGTGCAGTCTGATTCCTCAAAATGATCTCTAATCTGCTTTAGAGGAATCCTCTCCATTATAAATGCCCGTTCAGCTCTCTGGTACTGATGTGGCAGTTACGATGCAGCTTGTGCAGAATAGTATAAGGTAAATAATATTTTTTGTAAAAAGTATAATCCTGATCAGCAAAAACTCACCACATTTTTTATGATCTCATCTTTTCCATCCTGGCGTTGCACCTTCAAAAGGTGGTAACAGAAGTCAAAGAGATCAAACCGCCGTTGCTGTCCGAGAAGCACAATGATTGCACAACCAGCCCAGTTTAAACCATCTCCGAAGCACTGCCTGCAAATGGTGCATAGCAAATGGTTAACAGTGAACAGGGGAGATGATGTAGGACATTGGTAAAGGGACAGCAGGATGATGTAAAAAAAATGTACAGTAAAATTATTATATATATATATATATACTGTATATATACACACACACATACAACACATAGAAAACCTGGTACTCTCTAGCAAGCACACAGTAATTTTTAAAGGCAAAAATGGGAGAGTCAGTTGCATTTGGCGCCAAACGGTTTAATCATAGGACCACGTCAAGGTCTCTCCCCTCCTGGGTCCACAATCAAACAGCTACACAATGCTTTCAAACAAACTGAGAACCAACAGTCTGAGAGTGTGGTCTGTTTCTCTGTTTTTATAAATATACAGTATATATATATATAATTATAGCTTAAAAATACAAAATACTTTTGGATGAAAATGTGAAGAATATGAAAAATAAAGAGAACAGAAGAAGGAAAGAACAGAACAGCAAAAAATTCAATATAATTAAAACATGTTTGTATAGAGGTTTTATTTAAAACTAGTTTTGAGAAAAAAAATGGTTTAGATGTCCCTTTAATTGTTAAAAAATAAATCCTCAATCTTTGAATTATTCTATATCACGCTGAAAAGTTATAAATAACAGGCTCAATATCATATGTAACCAAAGTGTAAGTAGGCTGTGGAGAGCTTCCTAGAGGAGCAGCACTTAAAGGGACATGAAACCCAATTTTTGTATTCATGATTTAGAAGGAGAATGCAATTTTAAACAACTTTCTAATTTACTTATATTATCTAATTTGTTTCATTCTCTTGATATTCTTGGCTGAAAAGCATATCTAGATAGGCTCAGTAGCTGTTGATTGGTGGCTGCACATAGATGCCTCATGTGATTGGCTCACCCATGTGCATTACTATTTCTTTAACAAAGGATATCTAAAGAATGAAACAAATTAGATAACAGAAGTACATTGGAATGTTGTTTAAAATTGCATAATCTATCTGAATCATGAAATAATTGTTTTTGGTTTAGTGTCCCTTTAATAAAAGGTTTAAGAACTTACTCTGCTGTGAACTCATTGGTTCCCACTGGGATACAGTATACGAACTGCATAGCACTCCAGAGTCGGTGAAACTCCACACATTCGTCTACATGCATCACACCATTTGTGGGGGGAGGACCGCGCCAGATGGGATCCTGAAGGTAGCTGCGGATCCGAGTCAGGATGACTTCAAACATGGAAAGACCGCAGCACAGTCGCTCCTTGGTCAAGAGGTCACCCTCCCGCGCGATAGCGATTTGCTGTAAGAAGACATTACTATTTATCTGTTCTAAAACCATTTGATTTGTGTATCACTCCTATGTGCATAATAATCTCAACATGTTTCCAGTAAAAGAGTAGCTAAGGCAATGTGAGAAATGGGGAAAAGCTACACATCGTTTTTTTTACTATATTTAAAGTGATAGCAACAGTGTTAATTATTTAAAAATACATTAAAGTGATTGTAAACTTTAATGAATTAAAGGCCAGTATCAAAAAATAATCTTAAAAACAGGGGCACTTTAATTCATTAAAGTTTACAAAGACGCTTATTTTTTAAAATACTTATAATTGCATTATGGAAAACATAATGCTGATCCTCCGCCCGCATCTCTTGCTTTCTTTAGCATATGGATGACGAATCCGGCTTCCTCCAATTGTTGCATGGCCCACGAGCTGCACTCGACGAGTGGAGTCATCCATATGCTAAAGAAAGCAAGAGATGCGGGCAGAGGATCAGCGTTATGTTTTCCATAACGCAATGGGATTTTAAAAAATAAGCTTCTTTGTAAACGTTAATGAATTAACCCCTTAGTGACCACAGCACTTTTCAATTTTCTTGGGACCAGGGCTATTTTTACATTTCTGCTGTGTTTTTATGTTTAGCTGTAATTTTCCTCTTACTCATTTACTCTACCCAAACATATTATATACTATTTATCTTGCCATTAAATGGACTTTCTAAAGATACCATTATTTTCATCATATCATATAATTTACTATAATTTTGTTTTATAAAAAAAACACTTTTTCTAACTTTGACCCCCTAAATATGTTACACATCTACAACCACCAAAAAACACCCATGCTAAATAGTTTCTACATTTTGTCCTGAGTTTAGAAATACCCAATGTTTACATGTTCTTTGCTTTTTTTGCAAGTTATAGGGCAATAAGTACAAGTAGCACTTTGCTATTTCCAAACCACTTTTTAAATTTTGTTAGCAATAATTACATTGTAACACTGATATCTGTCAACCCAAAGTATTGATCTAGGCCCATTTTGTTATATTTCATGCCACCATTTCACCGCCAAATGCGATCAAATAAAAAAAACGTAACTTTTTCACTAACTTTAGGTTTCTCACTGAAATTATTTACAAACAGCTTGTGCAATTATGGAACACATGGTTGTAAATGTTTCTCTGGGATCCCCTTTGTTCCGAAATAGAAGACATATTTGGCTTTAGTGTTGCTTTTTGGTAATTAGAAGACTGCTAAATGCTGCTGCGCACCACACTTTTATTATGCCCAGCAGTTAAGGGGTTAATTAGGTAGCTTGTAGGGTTCATTTTAGCTTTAGTGTAGAGATCAGTCTCCCACCTGACACATCCCACCCCCTGATCCCTCCCTGACCCCCCTCAAACAGCTCTCTTCCCTCCCCCACCTCACAATTGTCACTGCCATCTTAAGTACTGGCAGAAAGTCTGCCAGTACTAGAATAAAAGGCTTTTTAAAAAAATATATTATTTTTTATATATATAATACTGTGTTGGATCCCTCTTAGCCCCCAACCTCCCTGATCCCCCCCAAAACAGCTGTTTAACCCTCCCCCTCTACCTAATGGCTGCCATCTTGGGTCACAGTTTGTTCAAAATTTGGCAGTTTTTTAATAAATACCCAATTTTTCTGTAGTGTAGCTGCCCACCCTCAATACACTACCCCCCCTAACCCTCCCAGATCCCTTTCATAACACTAATTCCCTCCTCCCTCTGGCTCCCTGTCCCCTCGTGCTCTCGACGGAACTAGATAACTGATGGCTGGAACTGCTCCAGCGATGTTCCACCAACCTGCCTCCCTCGTATCCCTCCCACGCCACCAACGATCGGCACCATCGCTGGCCGATGAAGAGAGGGCCACATAGTGGCTTAAAGAAGGGTATTGCACGATGCCTCAATATTGAGGCATCGCTGCAATACCCTGCTCTGCCAGGCACGTCCTTTGTTATTAACTGACACTTTTTGTAGGACGTGCCTGGTCCTTGGTCGTTAAGGGGTTAAAGTGCCCCTGTTTTTAAGATAATTTTTTTGATACTGGGCTTTAATTCATTGAAGTTTACAATCACTTTAAACTCTCAAACAAATTTCAAATAAAATGTTTAAAGGGATACCGAACCCACATTTTTTCTTAAAATAAAGATAACAAAGAGAACAAAGAAAAATTGATAATAGGAGTAAATTAGAAAGGTGCTTAAAATTGCCTGATCTATCTGAATCGTGAAAGAAAAAAATCTGGGTTCAGTATCCCTTTAACTTTGCTTAAAGGGACAGCAACACCTTGTAATTACAAGACTTCTGTTGTGTTACTATAGAATAACATCCTTTTTACTGCAATTATTTTTCAGAAACCAAACTCCACCCACCATTTGCCTCATTTGGAGGAGCCAATCTGAGCTTTAGTTCACAGATAACAAGGCTAGACACTGTTGTAAAGTTAGTATCAGGTGACTTGTTTTGCAGTTGTTTTCAGTTAATACTAATTAGAGATAGATGTGTAGCAGGGTTATAGCCTTGAGAAGTCGGCATGGTGCATTTCAAGGTCTGAGAGTTAAAGGACAGGAAACCCCGACATTTTCTTTGATGATTTGGATAGAAAATACAATTTTAAACAACTTTCTAATTTACTTCTGTTATCAAATTTGCTTCATTCTCTTGCTATCCTTTGCTGAAGGAACAGCATTGCACTACTAGCAGCTAGCTGAACACATCTAGTCAGCCAATCACAAGTGACAAATGTGTGCAGACATCAGCAGCAGCTCGCACTAGTGTAGGGTATGTGCGTATTCTTTTTCAGCAAGGAATACCAAGAGAACGAAGCACTTCTGAAAATAGAAGTGAATTTAAAAGTGTGTAAAAAAAACATGCTCTATCTAAATCATGCAATTTTTATTTTGACTTTCCTACCCCTTTAGTTCTATTTTCTGAGCTAAACTACATGAAAAGGAAGCAAAATAAATATTGAAAATATAGTTGTTTCATTATGCATAACTAAACATTTTATATAAACATCTCAAGGTGTTTACTGTCCCTTTAACACAAAATATTTCAATGCATGTTATTATTTATTCTGCCCATTTTCCCTGTAAGTGAATTCTGCCCGCTGTGGTATTTCTTCTAACCTCTGAGAAAGGAGAGTACATCCTGCAGACTTCAGAACCCTAAATATTCAACACAGTGATTGTTTGATCAGCGCAGGAGCTCATTATATCTGTACATCACTAACAACAAGAGAGATTATAGAAACATTATCAAGGATCTTTGCAAGGGTATAGTCTAAAATGCTTTTACACATTTCTTTCGTATGCACATCTTTTTGCAGTGCAGTGATTATTTACTGATATATACTATACATTATTAATAGTATACATCTTTCTGTAGGAAGAGAAAATTAGCAGCAATTAATATTGCAGCCTATTAAAGGGACATTTGATTTTCAACAATTCTATCATGCACCTAAAAGTACTACTTACCTAAAAGTACTTGAAAATGTTATTGTTTATAATGATAGATAATCCCTTTATTTACCATTCCCCAGTTTTGCATAACCAACACAGTTATATTAATATACCTTTTACCTCTGTGATTACCTTGTATCTAAGCCTCTGCAGACTGCCCCCTTATCTCAGTGCTATTTACAATTTTGCATTTTAGCCAATCAGTGCTGACTCCTGCATAAGAGAGTGAGCAATGTTACCTATATGGACATATACACATGAACTAGCACTGTCTAAACTGTAAAATTAATTGAGATAAGAGGCAGTCTTCAAAATCAGTCTATGAGCCTACTTTATCCGTCAACAAAGAGAACAAAGCAAATTTGATGATAGAAGTAAATTGGAAAGTTGTTTAAAATGGCATGCCCTATCTGAATCATGAAACTTTAGTTTTGACTTTACTGTCCCTTTAAATGTGCAAACTGACTGAACAAAATATATGCTTACCTGTTAAATTTCCTTCTTTCCGGACATGGAGAGTCCACAACGTCATTCCAATTACTACAGGGATATTCAACTCCTGGCCAGCAAAGAGCACCCCAGCAAAGCTGTTAAGTGTAACGGCCTTACCCATAACCCCCAGTCATTCAGCCAAAGGAAATGGAAAAGGAAGAAACACAAGGGTGAAAAGGTGCCTGAAGTTTACACAAAAAAACTGCCGAATTATAAGAGGATGGGGTCGTGGACTCTCCACGCCAGGAAATAAATACATTTATCAGGTAAGCATACATTTAGTTTTCTTTGCTATAACATGGAGAGTCCATAATGTCATTCCAATTACTAGTGGGATCCAATACCCAAGCTAGAGGACACGGAATGAACAGGGAGGGAGAAAAAAGGCAGGAGGACCTAAACAGAAGGTACCACCGCTTGAAGAACCTTTCTCCCAAAAGAACAACAAACAGGGCAGAAGATTGCAGAAAATCTTTAGTAGCTTGTAAGTAAAACTTTAGAGCCCGCACAACATCCAAGTTATGCAAAAGACGCTCCTTTTGAGAAGAAGGATTAGGACAAAGAGAAGGAACAACAATTTCCTGATTAATGTTTTGATCCGATACTACCTTAGGTAGAAACCCCATTTTAGTACGAAGGATCGCCTTATCAACATGAAAAATAAGGTAGGGGGAATCACACTGCAGAGCTGAAAACTCAGACACTCTGCGAGCGGAAGAAATGGCCACAAGAAACAAAACCTTCCAGGATAATAGTTTTATATTAACAACATGCATAGTCTCAAACGGAGCCTGTTGTAAAACCTTAAGAACTAAATTAAGGCTCTATGGGGGAGCAACAGGTTTAAACACAGGCCTGATTCTAACCAGGGCCTGTACAAAGGCTTGAACATCTGGTAGATCAGCCAGACGTTTGTGCAAAAGGATAGATAACGCTGAAATCTGACCCTTTAGAGAACTGCCGATAAACCCTTATCCAGTCCATCCTGAAGAAAAGACAAAATCTGGGGAATCCTCACCCGGCTCCAGGAGAACCCCTTAGATTCACACCAATAAAGATATTTACGCCATATCTTATGGTAATTCTTGCGAGCAACCGGCTTCCAAGCTTGAATCATAGTTTCAATGACAGCTTCAGAAAAAACATGCTTAGACAGAACTAGGCGTTCAATCTCCACACTGTTAGCTTTAGAGAATCTAGGTTTGGATGGAAGAAAGGACCTTGAAGTAGAAGGTCTTTCCTCAGAGGTAACCTCCAAGGAGGTATAGAAGTTATCCTCACCAGATCCGTGAACCATATCCTGCGAGGCCATGAAGGAGTTAATAGAATCACTGATGCTCTCTCTTGTTTGATACAAGCAATGACTCGTGGAAGGAGAGCAAACAGAGGAAACAGATAAGCCAGAGAAACCCTCCAAGGAACCGCTAGAGCATCTATCAGAACGGCCTGTGGATCCCTTGACCTTGAACCGTACTTTGGAACCCTGGCATCAGATCCAACTCTGGAAACCCCCACTTGAGGGTTATCTGAGAGAACACTTCCGGATGGAGAGCCCACTCCCCGGGATGAAAAGTCTGTCTGCTCAGAAAATCTGCCTCCCAATTGTCCACTCCAGAATTCGAGTCACCTCCTTCATGGCTAAGGAACTATGAGTCCTTCCCTGTTTGTTAATGTAAGCCACTGAGGTGATATTGTCCAAATGAAATCTTATAAACCGAATCAACGCCAATTGAGGCCACGCTAATAGGGCATTGAAGATAGCTCTCAACACCAAAATGTTTATGGGAAGAGAGGACTCCTTCCGAGACCATAGGCCTGAGCTTTTAGAGGGCCCCAAACAGCACCCCAGCCTGACAGGCTGGCGTCCATAGTCACAATTTCCCAGGAAGGTCTCAGAAAGCAAGTGCCCCGAGACAGATGTTCCTGTGACACCCACAGTCTCTTGTCAGAGGGTCCAGATTTATCCTTTGAGCTAAATCCGAATGATCTCCATTCCATTGACGGAGCATACAAAGTTTCAGCGGTCGTAGATGGAACTGAGCAAAAAGAATGATGTCCATTGATGCCACCATCAGACCTATCACCTCCATGCATTGGGCCACAGGTGGACAAAAGGCAGACTAGAGAGAAAGGCAGGAAGCAAAAATCTTGTCTTTTCTGACCTCCGTCAGAAAGATCTTCATGGGCAGGGAATCTATTATAGTCCCTAGGAAACACACGTTGGTAGATAGAAAAAGAAAACTTTATTCCAAATTCACCTTCCATCCATGTGAACGTAGAAAAGACAACAGCATCTCTGTATGAGATTGGGCTAGTTGAAAAGATGACGCCTGAACTAAGATGTCATCTAGATAAGGCAATACAGCAATTCCCTGGGATCTGATCACAGCCAATAGCGCCCCCAGAACCTTTGTGAATATTCTGGGAGCTGTGGCCAGACCAAATGGAAGAGCAACAAATTATAAGTGCTTGTCCAGAAAGGCAAACCTCAGATACTGATGGTGTTCCCTGTGTATGGGAACGTGAAGGTATGCATCCTTCAGGTCTATGGTCGTCATAAACTGACCTTCCTGTACTAAAAGGAGAATGGAACGAATAGTTTCCATCTTGAAGGACGGAACCCTGAGGAACCTGTTTAAATACTTGTGGTCTAAAATGGGCCAAAAAGTTCCCTCCTTTTTGGGAACCACAAATAGATTTGAGTAGAATCCTATACCCTGTTCTGCTAGAGGGACAGGAACGATAACTCCCAGAGATAATAGGTCTTTAACACAGTTTAAGAAGGCTTTCTTCTTTATTTGGTTTCAGGAAAGTCTTGACAGGAGATATTTGGCCCTAGGAGGGCAAGACTCAAATCCTATTATGTAACCTTGAGATACTATGTTCCCCGCCCAAGGGTCTGGGACATTGCATATCCAGGCTTGACGAAAAAGAGAAAGCCTGCCCCCCACCTGATCCACACAGGAATCGGGGGCGGAATCTTTATGCTGATTTAGAGTCAGCAGAAGGCTTCTTGTTTTGTTTTCCCTTATTCCAGGGCTGGTTGGATTTCCAAGAAGATCTGGATTGATCTGGTTTAGATGAGGAAGAGGAGGACTCTTGTCCCTTAAAGTTATGAAAGGAACGAAAATTAGAAGTCTGACGACCTCTAGGTCTGTTCTTCTTGTCCTGAGGTAGGAAAGATCCCTTTCCACCCGTAATCTCTGAAATTATCTCTGCCAGACCAGGTCCAAACAGAGTCTTTCCCTTGTAAGGCAAAGCCAAAAGCTTGGTCTTAGAAGAGACATTAGCCAACCAAGATTCTAACCACAGAGCTCTGCGTCAAGCTAGACATCTTAGCTCCCAGACAGTGGCGTCCCCCAGGGATCAGTACTGGGCCCTGTTCTTTTTAATATTTTTATAAATGACTTGGAGCAAGGATTAAATAGCGACATCTCTATTTTTGCAGATGATACTAAGTTAAGTAAGGTCATTAGGTCAGAGCAGGATGAACTCTCTTTGCAAAGGGATTTGCTAAAATTAGAACTATGGGCAAGTGAATGGAAAATGAGATTTAATACGGAAAAATGTAAGGTTCTACATTTTGGAAGTAAAAATAAGCAGGCTATGTATTTTTTAAATGGGACAAGACTTAGCCAAACACAGGAGGAAAGGGATTTGGGAGTAGTAATAGATAACAAGCTAAAGATGAGTGCACAATGCAGGGCAGCGGCTTCAAAGGCTAATAAGATACTAGCATGTATTAAAAGAGGCATTGATTCAAGGGAGGAAAGCATAATTCTGTCATTATATAAAGCCCTGGTAAGACCTCACCTTGAGTTTGGAGTGCAGTTCTGGGGACCGATTGCTAAAAAAGATATTGCAGAACTAGAAAAAGTTCAGAGAAGGGCCACAAAGCTAATAAGGGGATTGGAGAAATTAACCTATGAGGAGAGGCTAGCCAAACTGGGTCTGTTCTCTTTAGAAAAAAGGCGCTTGAGAGGTGATTACTTTATATAAATATATTCAAGGCCCATATACAGAGATGGCAGAAGCTCTTTTCATTCCAAGAAAATTGGTTCTGACAAGAGGTCATAATTTAAGGTTGGAGGAAAGGAGATTTAATCTCCTGCAACGGAAACGTTTTTTCACTGTAAGAGCAATAAAATTGTGGAACTCATTACCAAAGGAGGTAGTGAATGCCAATACCATAGATACATTTAAAAATAGTCTGGATAAATTTCTGTATATAAACAAAATTCATGGATATGATTGCTAGTATTAAATGGGTCACATTTTAATGGGGTTATTTAAGCTTAACTGGAGCTTTTTGTAAGTATTTTAGATTTGTATAGGTTGAACTCGATGGACTTCAGTCTTTTTTCAACCTTATCTACTATGTTACTATGTTACAAATTATTTGTATATTGGCATCACAGATAAACGTATTGGCCAATTTAAGAGCTTTGATCCTATCTTGGATCTCCTCTACTGTAGTTTCCTCTGTAATAAGATCAGATAACGCATTGCAACAATAAGATGCAGCTCCTGCAACCGTAGCAATACTCGCTGCTGGTTGCCACTGTAACTCTTGATGGACATACATCTTTTTTAAGTAAGCCTCTAGCTTCTTGTCCATTGGATCCTTAAAATAGCAACTATCCTCTATAGGAATGGTAGTTCTCTTAGCAAGAGTAGAAATAGCTCCTTCTACTTTAGGAACAGTGTGCCATGAGTCACAAATAGAGTCGGCCACAGGAAACATTTTCTTAAAAACAGGGGAAGGGGAAAAAGGAACCCCTAGTTTGTCCTATTCCTGAGCAATAATTTCAGACATCTTCCTAGGGACAGGAAAAACCTTCTCAGGAGATGGGGAATCATATACTATCCAATTTTGAGAACTTCGTGGGGTTGATAGCAACAACCGGTTCAGAGTTGTCCAAAGTAGCTAGAACCTCCTTCAAAAGTAATCGGAGGTGCTCAAGCTTAAATCTAAAATGAATTTATTCAGATTCTGAAGATTTTTCGGCTAAAGTGTCAGAGTCTGAAATCTCACCTTCAGAAGCTACTGAAGTATTCTCATCATCAGACATCTGAGCAAGAGTGGTTAATGAAGTTCTAGAATCAGAAACCTTAGCATCAGGCAAGTGTTTAGATTTTCTCTTACGCTTACCAAATGAAGGGAAAGCTGACAAAGCCGCTGTTACTGCAGAAGAAACCTGGGGCGCGATCCGATATAGATCGCAGTTTGCGGCGCAAGCGAGGGAACCGGCGTCGCCCGCAGTTTCAGCTCGCAACTCGAGCTATCCCATATAAGTCGCCGTCAGATGCTAACGTGCCGTAAGTCTGACAAACCAGCGATGTCCAGAAATCTGCGCAAGTACAAATTTCTGGCGTCGCCAGTGACTTGCGCCACGTTAGAAACTGCCGGCGCCTCTAAAACCTGACTAAAATCTAAAACACCAGCACTGTCTAACAAGCCTCCCTAACATAGCCCGACAAGTCTAACACGCCTCCCTAACATAGCCCGACACGTCTAACACGCCTCCCTAACATAGCCCGACACGTCTAACCCTCTATCCGCTATCCCCCCTCACTATCCTAACAATAAAAAAGCTATTAACCCCTAAACCGCCGCTCCCGTACCCCGCGGCAACCTAATAAAGTTATTAACCCCTAAACCGCCGCTCCCGTACCCCGCCGCCAGCTATATTATATCTATAACCCCCTAATGTAAGCCCCTTACACCGCCGCCATCTCTATTAAAATGATTAACCCCTAATTTAATCTACCTACCCCGCCGCCAGCTATATTATCTATATTAACCCTAAGTATATTATAGTTAATATAGGTATTACATTATATATATTAACTATATTAACCCTAATTATATTAGGGTTAATATAGTTAATATAGTTACTATAGTATTTATATTAACTATATTAACTCTATCTAACCCTAACACCCCTAACTAAATTTATATTAAATTAATCTAATTCATTTATAAACTAAAATATTCCTATTTAAATCTAAATACTTACCTATAAAATAAACCCTAAGATAGCTACAATATAATTAATAATTACATTGTAGCTATGTTAGGGTTAATATTTATTTTACAGGTAAATTGTTAATTATTTTAACTAGGTATAATAGATATTAAATAGTTATTAACTATTTAATATCTACCTAGTTAAAATAATTACCCAATTACCTGTAAAATAAATCCTAACCTAAGTTACAAATACACCTACACTATCAATAAATTTAATAAACTACAAACATCTATCTAAAAATACAATTAAATTAACTAAACTAAATTACAAAAAAAAACAAACACTAAATTACAAAAAATAAAAAAAAGATTACAAGATTTTTAAGCTAATTACACCTATTCTAAGCCCCCTAATAAAATAATAAACCCCCAAAATAAAAAAAATTCCCTGCCCTATTCTAAATTAAACAAATTTCAAAGCTCTTTACCTTACCAGCCCTTAAAAGGGCCTTTTGTGGGGCATGCCCCAAAGAATTCAGCTCTTTTGCATACAAATACAATCCCCCCCCCCCCATTACAACCCACCACCCACATACCCCTATTCTAAAACCACCCAAACCCCCCTTAAAAAAGCCTAACGCTACCCCCCTGAAGATCTCCCTACCTTGTCTTCACCACACCGGGCCGAACTCCTGATCCGATCCGGGCGATGTCTTCCTCCAAGCGGCAAAGAAGAATTCTTCCTCCGGCGATGTCTTCCTCCAAGCGGCAAAGAAGAATTCTTCCTCCGGCGACGTCTTCCTCCAAGCGGCAGCAAAGTCTTCATTCTTCCGGCGGCATCTTCAATCTTCTTTCTTCGCTCCGCCGCCGCGGAGCATCCATCCCGGCCGACTGCTGTACTACGAATGAGGTACCTTTAAATGACGTCATCCAAGATGGCGTCCGCCGAATTCCGATTGGCTGATAGGATTCTATCAGCCAATCGGAATTAAGTTAGAAAAATCTGATTGGCTGATTGAATCAGCCAATCAGATTCAAGTTCAATCCGATTGGCTGATCGGAACAGCCAATAGAATGCGAGCTCAATCTGATTGGCTGATTGGATCAGCCAATCGGATTGAACTTGAATCTGATTGGCTGATTCAATCAGCCAATCAGATTTTTCTAACTTAATTCCGATTGGCTGATAGAATCCTATCAGCCAATCGGAATTCGGCGGACGCCATCTTGGATGACGTCATTTAAAGGTACCTCATTCGTAGTACAGCAGTCGGCCGGGATGGATGCTCCGCGGCGGCGGAGCGAAGAAAGAAGATTGAAGATGCCGCCGGAAGAATGAAGACTTTGCTGCCGCTTGGAGGAAGACGTCGCCGGAGGAAGAATTCTTCTTTGCCGCTTGGAGGAAGACATCGCCGGAGGAAGAATTCTTCTTTGCCGCTTGGAGGAAGACATCGCCCGGATCGGATCAGGAGTTCGGCCCGGTGTGGTGAAGACAAGGTAGGGAGATCTTCAGGGGGGTAGTGTTAGGCTTTTTTAAGGGGGGTTTGGGTGGTTTTAGAATAGGGGTATGTGGGTGGTGGGTTGTAATGGGGGGGGGGGGATTGTATTTGTATGCAAAAGAGCTGAATTCTTTGGGGCATGCCCCACAAAAGGCCCTTTTAAGGGCTGGTAAGGTAAAGAGCTTTGAAATTTGTTTAATATAGAATAGGGCAGGGAATTTTTTTTATTTTGGGGGTTTATTATTTTATTAGGGGGCTTAGAATAGGTGTAATTAGCTTAAAAATCTTGTAATCTTTTTTTTATTTTTTGTAATTTAGTGTTTGGTTTTTTTTGTAATTTAGTTTAGTTAATTTAATTGTATTTTTAGATAGATGTTTGTAGTTTATTAAATTTATTGATAGTGTAGGTGTATTTGTAACTTAGGTTAGGATTTATTTTACAGGTAATTGGGTAATTATTTTAACTAGGTAGATATTAAATAGTTAATAACTATTTAATATCTATTATACCTAGTTAAAATAATTAACAATTTACCTGTAAAATAAATATTAACCCTAACATAGCTACAATGTAATTATTAATTATATTGTAGCTATCTTAGGGTTTATTTTATAGGTAAGTATTTAGATTTAAATAGGAATATTTTAGTTTATAAATGAATTAGATTAATTTAATATAAATTTAGTTAGGGGTGTTAGGGTTAGATAGAGTTAATATAGTTAATATAAATACTATAGTAACTATATTAACTATATTAACCCTAATATAATTAGGGTTAATATAGTTAATATATATAATGTAATACCTATATTAACTATAATATACTTAGGGTTAATATAGATAATATAGCTGGCGGCGGGGTAGGTAGATTAAATTAGGGGTTAATCATTTTAATAGAGATGGCGGCAGTGTAAGGGGCTTACATTAGGGGTTAATAATATTAATATAGCTGGCGGCGGTATAGGGGGATTAGATTAGGGGTTAATAATTTTTATATAGGTGGCGGCGGTGTAAGGGGTCAGATTAGGGGATAGATAAGGTAGATGGCGGCGGTTTTAGGGGCTCACAGTAGGGGGTTAGTTTATGTAGATGGCGGCGGGGTCCGGGAGCGGCGGTTTAGGGGTTAATAACTTTATTAGGGATTTCGGGGGGGGGGGGGGGATCGCGGTTGACAGGTAGATAGACATTGCGCATGCGTTAGGTGTTAGGTTTATTTTAGCAGATCGCGGTTGACAGGGAGATAGACATTGCGCATGCGTTAGGTGTTAGGTTTATTTTAGAAGATCGTGGTTGACAGGGAGATAGACATTGCGCATGCATTAGGTGTTAGGTTTATTTTAGCAGCCAGTTTAGGAAGTTACGGGTCTCCAATAGTCAGCGTAAGGCTTCTTACGGCTGCTTTTTGTGGCGAGGTGAAAATGGAGTAAGTTTTCTCCATTTTCGCCACGTAAGTCCTTACGCTGCATATTGGATACCAAACTGCGCGGGTTTGGTATACCTGCCTATAGCCCAAAAAACTACGGGCGACGGCAGAAATATACGCGCGTAACTTCTAGGTTACGCCGTATATGTTATACCAAACCCGCGCAAATATTGGCGTCGCCGGCTTTTGCGGGCGACGATTTTTATCGGATCGACCCCCTGAGCGCCAAAATCCCCAGGTAAATAAACACCCCTAGGTGGATGAGAGGACACAGAAGGCACAGTATGAAAAACAATTAAGGCTTGGGACGTTTGAGGAGAAAGCTGAGGCATATCACGCACAGCATTATCCTGAGAGACATTAGGCTTAGAAGGGAGTAATTTGTCTTTACATTTTAAAGTCTTAGATAAACAAGAAGAACAAAATTGCATAGGCAAAACAATTTGGGCTTCTGAACAAAGTAAATGTTTATCCATGGAGCTGGACTGATCCTGTTCTAAGTCCATAGCTAATAATTCCCACAAGTAATAGGCAATTAAATACAAAAATAAAATGCTTTACATTTGATTAAAGGTTAAAAATCAAATGAGGAAAGAAAAACACTTAGATAAAAAAAAAACTCAGATTGCCTATGACAGAAAATTAAAAAGCTTTTAAATTTTAATAAAGTTTAAAAATTAAACGAGGGAAGAAAAAACTTTAAGACCAAAAATACCTCAGATTGTCTGAGGTTCCTACCGGCAAGAAAATACCCCACTAGGAATAGGAATGGAGTCTGACTTGCTCAGCAATACGATCCGATGAGGACACCAAATGCAGCCTCCACTTGAAGAGCTGAATTCAACTTCAAATCAGTCCGGTCGCAACGGTACCACTCAGCTTAACCGGAAGTGCGGGTGTCACGTGACCGGACTGAAAATAAAGTGCGCAACAATTTATCTGTAGAGAGAAAAAGACGCCATTTAAATCTACTGTCTGTAAAAACGGCATAATCGTCTAATACACAGAAGAGCAAACGCAAGTAAAAAACAATGCTTTGGCTCACCAGCCTAATATCCCAAGCCTTACACATGTCTTTATAAAAAAGTTAAAGATCTCTGACATCCTAACCCATTGAGAGAACTCTGTCTCTTTCATATCTCCAAATTAGGAATAACTTATCCCATATTAAAAAGTGCCAATATAAATGTGCCCGTATGAATCCTCAAATTAATCAAGGATTATTATGTCTTGTAACATAACGACAAAAGGGATCTGGAGGAGGATTAACCCCATACGTGCTACTGTCCTTCATTACATAGAAGGCAAAGGCACTTACCTTAGATTGTATAAGAGATGCTGATCCTCAAGGTGTGGCAAGCACTACGCTCCCTGTCATGGACCTGTAGGAAAAGAAAGAACAGAGTAACCAACTCTGGTTTTCCACAAAGGGGTAGCAAAGTGTTAAAAGTA
Organism: Bombina bombina; assembly: GCF_027579735.1. Classification (NCBI taxonomy): domain Eukaryota; kingdom Metazoa; phylum Chordata; class Amphibia; order Anura; family Bombinatoridae; genus Bombina; species Bombina bombina. The sequence goes on from NC_069504.1 coordinate 1,039,066,241, forward strand.
AAGCAAAGGACTGCCTTGCCGCCTTTTAACTGCTAAAAGCCACCACTACTCTTACTCAAGAGATTGACATGGACACATCTAGACCCCAATCCTTGCTTGCAGGGAAAAGTACCCATAAAAAATTAAATTCTTCAGACACTAACTTCGCACAAACTCCATTGACAGAGGCAAAGAGAATGACTAGGGGTTATGGGTAAGGCAATTACACTTAACAGCTTTGCTGGGGTGCTCTTTGCCTCCTCCTGCTGGCCAGGAGTTAAATATCCCACCAGTAATTGGAATGACTTTGTGGACTCTCCATGTCATAGGAAAGAAAAAATAGTTAAAGTTGTTTATGTTAATGTTTACATTAACACAAGGTGCATGTTTGTGCTCAATGTGTTCCTGGGATAGAAGTTCAGTTTGACAAAGAAAACCATGATTGGTGGACAGTGTCTTGTTCTAAAATTCTCTCTTTTTAAATGCAACAAAAACAGAATTTATGCTTACCTGATAAATTACTTTCTCCAACGGTGTGTCCGGTCCACGGCGTCATCCTTACTTGTGGGATATTCTCTTCCCCAACAGGAAATGGCAAAGAGCCCAGCAAAGCTGGTCACATGATCCCTCCTAGGCTCCGCCTTCCCCAGTCATTCGACCGACGTAAAGGAGGAATATGCATAGGAGAAATCATATGATACCGTGGTGACTGTAGTTAGAGAAAATAATTCATCAGACCTGATTAAAAAACCAGGGCGGGCCGTGGACCGGACACACCGTTGGAGAAAGTAATTTATCAGGTAAGCATAAATTCTGTTTTCTCCAACATAGGTGTGTCCGGTCCACGGCGTCATCCTTACTTGTGGGAACCAATACCAAAGCTTTAGGACACGGATGATGGGAGGGAGCAAATCAGGTCACCTAGATGGAAGGCACCACGGCTTGCAAAACCTTTCTCCCAAAAATAGCCTCCGAAGAAGCAAAAGTATCAAATTTGTAAAATTTGGCAAAAGTGTGCAGTGAAGACCAAGTCGCTGCCTTACATATCTGATCAACAGAAGCCTCGTTCTTGAAGGCCCACGTGGAAGCCACAGCCCTAGTGGAGTGAGCTGTGATTCTTTCAGGAGGCTGCCGTCCGGCAGTCTCATAAGCCAATCGGATGATGCTTTTAAGCCAAAAAGAGAGAGAGGTAGAAGTTGCTTTTTGACCTCTCCTTTTACCAGAATAAACGACAAACAAGGAAGATGTTTGTCTGAAATCCTTTGTAGCCTCTAAATAAAATTTTAGAGCACGAACTACATCCAAATTGTGCAACAAACGTTCCTTCTTTGAAACTGGATTCGGACACAAAGAAGGCACAACTATCTCCTGGTTAATATTTTTGTTAGAAACAACTTTCGGAAGAAAACCAGGTTTAGTACGCAAAACCACCTTATCTGCATGGAACACCAGATAAGGAGAAGAACACTGCAGAGCAGATAACTCTGAAACTCTTCTAGCAGAAGAAATTGCAACCAAAAACAAAACTTTCCAAGATAATAACTTAATATCTACGGAATGTAAGGGTTCAAACGGAACCCCTTGAAGAACTGAAAGAACTAAATTGAGACTCCAAGGAGGAGTCAAAGGTTTGTAAACAGGCTTGATTCTAACCAGAGCCTGAACAAAAGCTTGAACATCTGGCACAGCCGCCAGCTTTTTGTGAAGTAAAACAGATAAAGCAGAAATCTGTCCCTTGTAGAAAGGATAGAATCTTAGGAATTTTTATCTTGTTCCATGGGAATCCTTTAGATTCGCACCAACAGATATATTTTTTCCATATTTTATGGTAAATTTTTCTAGTTACAGGCTTTCTAGCCTGAATAAGAGTATCAATGACAGAATCTGAGAACCCACGCTTTGATAAAATCAAGCGTTCAATCTCCAAGCAGTCAGTTGGAGTGAAGGTCCTGTCTCAAAGGTAGCTTCCATGGTGGAGCCGATGACATATTCACCAGGTCTGCATACCAAGTTCTGCGTGGCCACGCAGGAGCTATCAAGATCACCGAAGCCCTCTCCTGATTGATCCTGGCTACCAGCCTGGGAATGAGAGGAAACGGTGGGAATACATAAGCTAGGTTGAAGGTCCAGGGCGCTACTAGTGCATCGACTAGAGTCGCCTTGGGATCCCTGGATCTGGACCCGTAGCAAGGAACCTTGAAGTTCTGACGAGACGCCATCAGATCCATGTCTGGAATGCCCCATAATTGAGTTATTTGGGCAAAGATTTCCGGATGGAGTTCCCACTCCCCCGGATGAAATGTCTGACGACTCAGAAAATCCGCTTCCCAATTTTCCACTCCTGAGATGTGGATTGCAGACAAGTGGCAGGAGTGATTCTCCGCCCATTGAATTATTTTGGTCACTTCTTCCATCGCCAGGGAACTCCTTGTTCCCCCCTGATGGTTGATGTATGCAACAGTCGTCATGTTGTCCGATTGAAATCTTATGAATTTGGCCTTTGCTAGTTGAGGCCAAGCCTTGAGAGCATTGAATATCGCTCTCAGTTCCAAAATGTTTATCGGGAGAAGAGATTCTTCCCGAGACCATAGACCCTGAGCTTTCAGGGGTTCCCAGACCGCGCCCCAGCCCACCAGACTGGCGTCGGTCGTGACAATGACCCATTCTGGTCTGCGGAAGCTCATCCCTTGTGACAGGTTGTCCAGGGTCAGCCACCAACGGAGTGAATCTCTGGTCCTCTGATCTACTTGGATCGTCGGAGACAAGTCTGTATAATCCCCATTCCACTGTCTGAGCATGCACAGTTGTAATGGTCTTAGATGAATTCGCGCAAAAGGAACTATGTCCATTGCCGCGACCATCAAACCTATTACTTCCATGCACTGCGCTATGGAAGGAAGAAGAACAGAATGAAGTACTTGACAAGAGCTTAGAAGTTTTGATTTTCTGGCCTCTGTCAGAAAAATCTTCATTTCTAAGGAGTCTATTATTGTTCCCAAGAAGGGAACTCTTGTTGACGGGAATAGAGAACCTTTTTTCTACGTTCACTTTCCACCCGTGAGATCTGAGAAAGGCTAGGACAATGTCCGTATGAGCCTTTGCTTGTGGTAGAGACGACGCTTGAATCAGTATGTCGTCCAAGTAAGGTACTACTGCAATGCCCCTTGGCCTTAGCACCGCTAGAAGGGACCCTAGTACCTTTGTGAAAATTCTTGGAGCAGTGGCTAATCCGAATGGAAGTGCCACAAACTGGTAATGCTTGTCCAGAAAGGCGAACCTTAGGAACCGATGATGTTCCTTGTGGATAGGAATATGTAGATACGCATCCTTTAAATCCACCGTGGTCATGAATTGACCTTCCTGGATGGTAGGAAGAATTGTCCGAATGGTTTCCATTTTGAACGATGGAATCCTGAGAAATTTGTTTAGGATCTTGAGATCCAAAATTGGTCTGAATGTTCCCTCTTTTTTGGGAACTATGAACAGATTGGAGTAAAACCCCATCCCTTGTTCTCCTAATGGAACAGGATGAATCACTCCCATGTTTAACAGGTCTTCTACACAATGTAAGAATGCCTGTCTTTTTATTTGGTCTGAAGACAATTGAGACCTGTGGAACCTTCCCTTTGGGGGCAGTTCCTTGAATTCCAGGAGATAACCTTGAGAAACTATTTCTAGCGCCCAAGGATCCTGAACATCTCTTGCCCAAGCCTGAGCGAAGAGAGAGAGTCTGCCCCCCACCAGATCCGGTCCCGGATCGGGGGCCAACATCTCATGCTGTCTTAGTAGCGGGAACAGGCTTCTTGGCCTGCTTACCTTTGTTCCAGCCTTGCATCGGTCTCCAGGCTGGCTTGGTTTGAGAAGTATTACCCTCTTGCTTAGAGGATGTAGAATTTGAGGCTGGTCCGTTTCTGCGAAAGGGACGAAAATTTGGTTTATTTTTAGCCTTAAAAGACCTATCCTGAGGAAGGGCGTGGCCCTTTCCCCCAGTGATGTCTGAAATAATCTCTTTCAAGTCAGGGCCAAACAGCGTTTTCCCCTTGAAAGGGATGTTAAGCAATTTGTTCTTGGAGGACACATCCGCTGACCAAGACTTTAGCCAAAGCGCTCTGCGCGCCACAATAGCAAAACCTGAATTTTTCGCCGCTAATCTAGCTAATTGCAAAGTGGCGTCTAAGGTAAAAGAGTTAGCCAATTTAAGTGCATGAACTCTGTCCATAACCTCCTCATAAGAAGATTCTTTATTGAGCGACTTTTCTAGTTCTTCGAACCAGAAACACGCTGCTGTAGTGACAGGAACAATGCAGGAAATTGGTTGTAGAAGGTAACCTTGCTGAACAAACATCTTTTTAAGCAAACCCTCTAATTTTTTATCCATAGGATCTTTGAAAGCACAACTATCTTCTATAGGGATAGTAGTGCGTTTGTTTAGAGTAGAAACCGCCCCCTCGACCTTGGGGACTGTCTGCCATAAGTCCTTCCTGGGGTCGACCATAGGAAATAATTTCTTAAATATAGGGGGAGGGACAAAAGGTATGCCGGGCCTTTCCCATTCTTTATTTACAATGTCCGCCACCCGCTTAGGTATAGGAAAAGCTTCGGGGGGCACCGGGACCTCTAGGAACTTGTCCATCTTACATAATTTCTCTGGAATGACCAAATTGTCACAATCATCCAGAGTAGATAACACCTCCTTAAGCAGAGCGCGGAGATGTTCCAATTTAAATTTGAATGTAATAACGTCAGGTTCAGCTTGTTGAGAAATGTTTCCTGAATCTGAAATTTCTCCCTCAGACAAAACCTCCCTGGCCCCTTCAGACTGGTGTAAGGGCATGTCAGAACCATTATCATCAGCGTCCTCATGCTCTTCAGTATCTAAAACAGAGCAGTCGCGCTTTCGCTGATAAGTGGGCATTTTGGCTAAAATGTTTTTAATAGAATTATCCATTACAGCCGTTAATTGTTGCATAGTAAGGAGGATTGGCGCATTAGATGAACTAGGGACCTCCTGAGTGGGCAAGACTTGGGTAGACATAGAAGGAGATGATGCAGTACCATGCTTACTCCCCTCACTTAAGGAATCATTTTGGGCAACATTATTATCAGTGGCATCATTATCCCTACTTTGTTTATCACATTCATCACATATATTTAAATGGAGAGGAACTTTGGCTTCCGAACATACAGAACATCGTCTATCTGATGGTTCAGACATGTTAACAGGCATAAACTTGATAACAAAGCACAAAAAAACGTTTTAAAATAAAACCGTTACTGTCACTTTAAATTTTAAACTGAACACACTTTATTACTGAATATGTGAAAAAGTATGAAGGAATTGTTCAAAATTCACCAACATTACACCACAGTGTCTTAAAGCCTTAAAAGTATTGCACACCAAATTTGAAAGCTTTAACTCTTAAAATAACGGAACCGGAGCCGTTTTTACATTTAACCCCTATACAGTCCCTGGTATCTGCTTTGCTGAGACCCAACCAAGCCCAGAGGGGAATACGATACCAAATGACGCCTTCAATAAGCTTTTTCAGTGGATCTGAGATCCTCACACATGCATCTGCATGCCTTGCTTTCCAAAAACAACTGCGCATTAGTGGCGCGAAAATGAGGCTCTGCCTATGACTAGGAAAGGCCCCCAGTGAAAAAGGTGTCCAATACAGTGCCTGCCGTTTTTTTTAATACAATTCCCAGATTAAAATAACTCTTCAAAGTTATAATCCATTAAATATGCTTATAAAGTATTCGATTTAGCCCAGAAAAATGTCTACCAGTCTTTAAAGCCCTTGTGAAGCCCTTTATTCTTATAATTAAACTAAGAAAATGGCTTACCGGATCCCATAGGGAAAATGACAGCTTCCAGCATTACCAAGTCTTGTTAGAAATGTGTCATACCTCAAGCAGCAAAGTCTGCACACTGTTTCCCCCAACTGAAGTTACTTCATCTCAACAGTCCTGTGTGGAAACAGCCATCGATTTTAGTAACGGTTGCTAAAATCATCTTCCTCTTACAAACAGAAATCTTCATCTCTTTTCTGTTTCAGAGTAAATAGTACATACCAGCACTATTTTAAAATAACAAACTCTTGATTGAAGAATAAAACTACATTTAAACACCAAAAAACTCTAAGCCATCTCCGTGGAGATGTTGCCTGTGCAACGGCAAAGAGAATGACTGGGGAAGGCGGAGCCTAGGAGGGATCATGTGACCAGCTTTGCTGGGCTCTTTGCCATTTCCTGTTGGGGAAGAGAATATCCCACAATTAAGGATGACGCCGTGGACCGGACACACCTATGTTGGAGAAAAACGATTTTAAGGGGAGTGTAAGAGCATTTTAATATCACACTATTGCTTGCATATAACTATGTGTTTAACTTCTGCAAAGGGGTAAAACACATACGGCTAGATTACGAGTTAGGCTTAAAAAGCAGCGTTGGCCGGTCCTAACGCTGCTTTTTAACGCCCGCTGGTATTCCGAGTCTTGCAGGTACAGGCTCACCGCTCACTTTTTTGGCCAGACTTGGAAATACCGCAAATCCACTTACGTAAATTGCGTATCCTCTTTTTTCAATGGGACTTGCATAGCGCTGGTATTACAAGTCTGACAAAAAGTGAGCGATAGACCCTCTCCTGTCAAGACTGGTACCGCATTTTAAAGTCAGTAGTTAAGAGTTTTACACTACAACACCATAGCATAAAACTCTTAACTAAAGTGCTAACAAGTACACTAACACCCATAAACTACCTATTAACCCCTAAACCGAGGCCCTCCCGCATCGCAAACACTAAAATAAATTTTTTAACCCCTAATCTGCCGAACCGGACATCGCCGCCACTATAATAAATATATTAACCCCTAAACCGCCGCACTCCCGCATCGCAAACACTAAGTAAATATTATTAACCCCTAATCTGCCTTCCCTAACATCTCCGACACCTACCTATATTTATTAACCCCTAATCTGCCGCCCCCAACGTTGCCGCCACTATATTAAAGTTATTAACCCCTAAATCTAAGTCTAACCCTAACCCTAACCTCCCCTAACTTAAATATAATTTAAATAAATCGAAATAAAAATAACTATCATTAACTAAATTATTCCTATTTAAAAATAAATACCTATAAAATAAACCCTAAGCTAGCTACAATATTTTTATTTTTATTTTACAGGCAAGTTTGTATTTATTTTAACTAGGTAGAATAGTTATTAACTATTTAATAACTACCTAGTTAAAATAAAGACAAATTTACCTATAAAATAAAACCTAACCTAAATTACACTATAATTAAATTAATTCCCTAAATTAAATACAATTAAATAAAATTAGCTAAAGTACAAAAACAAACAAACACTAAATACAGAAAATAATAAACAAATTACAAGATGTTTAAACTAATTACACCTAATCTAATCCCCCTAACAAAATAAAAAAGCCCCCCCCCAAAAAAAAAAAAGCCCTACCCTACACTAAATTACAAATAGCCCTTAAAAAGGCCTTTTGCAGGGCATTGCCCCAATGTAATCAGCTTTTACCTGTAAAAAAAAATTACAAATCCCCCCCAACATTAAAACCCACCACCCACACAACCAACCCTACTCTAAAACCCACCCAATACCCCTTTAAAAAAACCTAACACTAACCCCTTGAAGATCACCTTACCGGGAGAAGTCTTCATCCAACCGGGCCGAAGTCCTCAACGAAGCCGGAAGAAGTCTTCATCCAGACGGCATCTTCTATCTTCATCCGGCGCGGAGCGGGTCCATCTTCAAGACATCCGGCGCGGAGCATCCTCTTCCAACGAAGTCTTCTTACTAAATGACGGTTCCTTTAAGTGACGTCATCCAAGATGGCGTCCCTTCAATCCTATTGGCTGATTGCATCAGCCAATAGGATTTTTCTACCTTTATTCCGATTGGCTGATAGAATTATATCAGCCAATCGGAATTGAAGTGACGCCAACTTGGATGACGTCACTTAAAGGAACCGTCATTTAGTAAGAAGACTTCGTTGGAAGAGGATGCTCCGCGCCGGATGTCTTGAAGATGGACCCGCTCCGCGCCGTATAGATGAAGATAGAAGATGCAGTCTGGATGAAGACTTCTGCCCGTCTGGAGGACCACTTCGCCCGGCTTGGATGAAGACTTCTCCCGGCTTCGTTGAAGACTTTGGTCCGGTTGGATGAAGACTTCTCCCGGTAAAGTCATCTTCAAGGGGTTAGTGTTAAGTTTTGTTAAGGGGGTATTGGGTGGGTTTTAGAGTAGGGTTGGTTGTGTGGGTGGTGGGTTTTAATGTTGAGGGGGGATTTGTAATTTATTTTACAGATGAAAGAGCTGATTACTTTGGGGCAATGCCCCGCAAAAAACCCTTTTAAGGGCTATTTGTAATTTAGTGTAGGGTAGGGCTTTTTTATTTTGGGGGGGCTTTTTTATTTTGTTAGGGGGACTAGATTAGGTGTAATTAGTTTAAAAATCTTGTCATTTGTTTATTATTTTCTGTAATTTAGTGTTTGTTTGTTTTTTGTACTTTAGATAATTTTATTTAATTGTATTTAATTGTTATTAATTTAGGGAATTAATTTAATTATAGTATAGGGTTTTATTTTACAGGTAACTTTGTATTTATTTTAGCTAGGTAGTTATTAAATAGTTAATAACTATTTAATAACTATTCTACCTAGTTAAAATAAATACAAACTTGCCTGTAAAATAAAAATAAACCCTAAGCTAGATACAATGTAACTATTAGTTATATTGTAGCTAGCTTAGGGTTTACTTTATAGGTAAGTATTTAGTTTTAAATAGGAATTATTTAGTTAATTATAGTACTTTTATTTAGATTTATTTAAATTATATTTAAGTTAGGGGGTGTTAGGGTTAGACTTAGGTTTAGGGGTTAATAAATTTAAATAGTGGCGGCGACGTTGGGGGTGGCAGATTAGGGGTTAATAAATGTAGGTAGGTGGCGGCAATGTTAGGGACGGCAGATTAGGGGTTAATAATCTTTAACTAATTTTTGCGATGCAGGAGTGCGGCGGTTAAGGGGTTAATATGTTTATTATAGTGGCGGCAACGTTGGGGGCGGCAGATTAGGGGTTAGAAGTGTAGGTAGGTTGCGGCGACATTGGGGAAGGCAGATTAGGGGTTCATAAGTATAATGTAGGTGGTGGCGGTGTCCGGAGCGGCAGATTAGGGGTTAATAATATAATGTAGGTTGCGGCGATGTTGGGGGCGGCAGATTAGGGGTTAATAAGTGTTAGATTAGGGATGTTTAGACTCGGGGTTCATGTTAGGGTGTTAGATGTAGACATAAATTTTATTTCCCCATAGGAATCAATGGGGCTGTGTTAAGGAGCTTTACGCTGCTTTTTTGCAGGTGTTAGACTTTTTTTCAGCCAGCTCTCCCCGTTGATTCCTATGGGGAAATCGTGCATGAGCACGTTACACCAGCTCACCGCTAACGTAAGCAGCGCTGGTATTGGAGTGCGGTAATGAGCAAAATTTTGCTCAACGCTCACTTCTTGTCTGGTTTGTAAAAACCCGTAATACCAGCGCTGTCTGTAAGTGAGCAGTGAGCATAAACTGCTCGTTAGCACTGCACAGCCTAGGTGATAGTAAAAGTCAGCTCTAGAGCAGCAATGCACAACTGGAAGCTAGTTGAACACATCTGGTGAGCCAATGAGAAGAAGCATATGTGTGTAGCCACCAATCACAAGCTAGCTCTCAGTAGTACACTGCTGCTTCTGAGCTTACCTAGGTATGCTTTTCAACAAAGGATACCAAAAAAGAACAAAGTAAATTTGATAACTAAACCATGGAAGTTTAATTTTGACTTTATGGTCCCTTTACTGCCCTTTTAGCTAGCAATCCCTTGCATGACCTTTTTACCTGTGGGGTTCCCAGTCTCTCAATTAAAGGGACAAGATGAAGTGGTGCATACTTTGCTTCCAGTCGCTTCATCCTTACCTCCAGACGTTCTCCCTCTGGAAGACAAAAAGCAGCATAGATATGGCAAGCCGGGAATTCATGGCACATATATGCTGCTCACACTCAATATTATCCTGTAACTTGCCTTTGATGAAGACTCGGGGTAAAATGTTCTGGAACGGAGCTGCGTGCAGAAGGTCGCACACTTCCTCCTGGGACTAAGTGAGGCAGACAAAAACAGCAGCAGAAAAGAATAGGAAATGCAAAAAAAGTAGAAAAAGAATGAAAAAACAGGAAAATAAAGGGAATGTGGAAAAGAAAATTATTAAAAATAAAGGGACATTCCAGCTAGAATTGGAATCCACATGGATGCATTTCAGTTGTGAATAGAAGCATTTTTGTAATATACATATATTAGCAAAAATGCTTTTAATATAAGCTATAACGTGTATTTAAGTATGCACCGTGCACCAGCATTTTAAACACAGCACTTGCTCAGAGAGCCTAAGGTACTTGTACCATCTGGTAATGACTCAGTTTGTTAATTGCTGACATGATACCGCCATTTATATACAATTAATACACCTTCACCTCACATCCTAGACATTGTATTTTATCTAACACATCCTAGACATTGTTGCAAATATGTTTCTATTCAAAGATGTAATTCATCTATGTGCATTTACATTTTGACCAGAATGTCCTTTTAATTCAGAAATACTGCACATCACTATTAAATTGTGCAAATATTTTGACAGTACCACTCTTTCCTCTCTACATTTTCTATATATCGTCTCTATCCATTGTTCAGTGTCCTAATTTATTTGTTGACTATAATTTTTGCAATCGTTTTTTTTTAATTTTTTTTAAATAAGCTGCACTTATTGTCAGTCCACATGTCATTCTGTTCACCATCATTGGTTTGAATAATTTGTCCAACCATCTAGCATATATTGTACATGGGTCCCACCCTCTAGCATATATTGTACATGGGTCCCACCCTCTATTGTATATGGGTTCCACCCTCTAGCATATATTGCACATGGGTCCCACCATCTAGCATATATTGTACATGGGTCCCACCATCTAGCATATATTGTACCTTGGTCCCACACTCTAGCATATAATGTACATGGGACCCACCATCTAGCATATATTGTACCTTGGTCCCACACTCTAGCATATAATGTACATGGGACCCACCATCTAGCATATATTGTACATGGGTCCCACCCTCTAGCATATATTATACATGGGTGCCACCCTCTAGAATATAATATACATGGGTTCCACCCTCTAGCATATATTGTACATGGGTCCCACTCTCTAGCATATATTGTACATGGGTCCCACCATCTAGCATATATTGTACATGAGTCACACCCTCTAGCATATATTGTACATGGGTCCCACTCTCTAGCATATATTGTACATGGGTCCCACCATCTAGCATATATTGTACATGAGTCACACCCTCTAGCATATATTGTACATGGGTCCTACCCTCTAGCATATATTGTACATGCGACCCTCCCTCTAGCTTATATTGTACACGGGTCCCCTCTCTAGCATATATTGAATATGGGTCCCACCCTCTAGCATATATTGTGCATGGGTTCCACCCTCTAGCATATATTGTGCATGGGTCCCACCCTCTAGCATATATTGTACATGGGTCCCACCATCTAGCATATATTGTACATGGGTCCCACCATCTAGCATATATTGTACCTGGGTCCCACACTATAGCATATAATGTACATGGGACCCACCCTCTAGCATATATTGTACATGGGTCCCACCCTCTAGCATATATTATACATGGGTCCCACCCTCTAGCATATAATGTACATGGGTCCCACCCTCTAGCATATAATGTACATGGGTCCCACCCTCTAGCATATATTGTACATGGGTCCCACTCTCTAGCATATATTGTACATGGGTCCCACCCTCTAGCTTATATTGTACACGGGTCCCCCTCTCTAGCATATATTAAATATGGGTCCCACCCTCTAGCATATATTGTGCATGGGTTCCACCCTCTAGCTCTAGCATATATTGTACATGGGTCCCACCCTCTAGCATATATTGTACATGGGTTCCACCCTCTAGCATATATTGTACATGGGTCCCACCCTCTAGCATATATTGTACATGGGTCCCACCCTCTAGCATATATTGTACATGGGTCCCACCCTCTAGCATATATTGTACACGGGTCCCTACCTCTAGCATATATTGTACATGGGTCCCACCCTCTAGCATATATTGAACATGGGTCCCACCCTCTAGCATATATTGTACATGGGTCCCACCCTCTAGCATATATTGTACATGAGTCCTACCCTCTAGCATATATTCTACATGGGTCCCACCCTCTAGCATATATTGTACATGGGTGTCACCCTCTAGCATATATTGTACATGGGTCCCACTCTCTAGCATATATTGTACATGGGTCCCACCATCTAGCATATTTTGTACATGAGTCCCACCCTCTAGCATATATTGTACATGGGACCCACCCTCTAGCTTATATTGTACACGGGTCCCCCTCTCTAGCATATATTGAATATGGGTCCCACCCTCTAGCATATATTGTGCATGGGATACACCCTCTAGCATATATTGTGCATGGGTCCCACCCTCTAGCATATATTGTACATGGGTCCCACTCTCTAGCATATATTGTACATAGGTCCCACCATCTAGCATATTTTGTACATGAGTCCCACCCTCTAACATATATTGTACATGGGTCCCACCCTCTAGCATATAATATACATGGGTCCCACCCTCTAGCATATAATGTACATGGGTCCCACCCTCTAGCATATATTGTACATGGGTCCCACCATCTAGCATATTTTGTAAATGAGTCCCACCCTCTAGCATATATTGTACATGGGTCCCACCCTCTAGCATATATTGTACATGGGACCCACCCTCTAGCTTATATTGTACACGGGTCCCCCTCTCTAGCATATATTGAATATGGGTCCCACCCTCTAGCATATATTGTGCATGGGTTCCACCCTCTAGCATATATTGTGCATGGGTCCCACCCTCTAGCATATATTGTACATGGGTCCCACTCTCTAGCATATATTGTACATGGGTCCCACCCTCTAGCATATATTGTGCATTGGTTCCACCCTCTAGCATATATTGTGCATGGGTCCCACTCTCTAGCATATATTGTACATGGGTCCCACCATCTAGCATATTTTGTACATAAGTCCCACCCTCTAGCATATATTGTACATGGGACCCACCCTCTAGCTTATATTGTACACTGGTCCCCCTCTCTAGCATATATTAAATATGGGTCCCACCCTCTAGCATATATTGTGCATGGGTTCCACCCTCTAGCTCTAGCATATATTGTACATGGGTCCCACCCTCTAGCATATATTGTACATAGGTCCCACCCTCTAGCATATATTGTACATGGGTTCCACCCTCTAGCATATATTGTACATGGGTCCAAGCCTCTAGCATATATTGTACATGGGTCCCACCCTCTAGCATATATTGTACATGGGTTCCACCCTCTAGCATATATTGTACATGGGTCCCACCCTCTAGCATATATTGTACATGGGTCCCACCCTCTAGCATATATTGTACACGGGTCCCACCCTCTAGCATATATTGTACATGGGTCCCACCCTCTAGCATATATTGTACATGGGTCCCACCCTCTAGCATATATTGTACATGGGTCCCACCCTCTAGCATATATTGTACATGAGTCCTACCCTCTAGCATATATTGTACATGGGTCCCACCCTCTAGCATATATTGTACATGGGTGTCATCCTCTAGCATATATTGTACATGGGTGCCATCCTCTAGCATATATTGTACATGGGTGCCACCCTCTAGCTTATATTGTTCATGGGTGCCACCCTCTAGCATATATTGTACATGGGTGCCACCCTCTAGCATATATTGTACATGGGTGCCACACTCTAGCATATATTGTACATGAGTCCTACCCTCTAGCATATATTGTACATGGGTGCCACCCTCTAGCATATATTGTACATGAGTCCTACCCTCTAGCATATATTGTACATGGGTCCCACCCTCTAGCATATATTGTACATGGGTGCCACCCTCTAGCATATATTGTACATGGGTGCCACCCTCTAGCTTATATTGTACATGAGTCCCACCCTCTAGCATATATTGTACATGGGTGCCACCCTCTAGCATATATTGTACATGGGTGCCACCTTCTAGCTTATATTGTATATGGGTCCCACCCTCTAGCATATATTGTACATGGGTGCCACCCTCTAGCATATATTGTACATGGGTCCCATCCTCTAGCATATATTGTACATGGGTCCCACCCTCTAGCATATATTGTACATGGGTCCCATCCTCTAGCATATATTGTACATGAGTCCCACCCTCTAGCATATATTGTACATGAGTCCCATCCTCTAGCATATATTGTACATGGGTCCCATCCTCTAGCATATATTGTACATGGGTCCCACCCTCTAGCATATATTGTACATGGGTCCCACCCTCTAGCATATATTGTACATGGGTCCCATCCTCTAGCATATATTGTACATGAGTCCTACCCTCTAGCATATATTGTACATGGGTCCCACCCTCTAGCATATATTGTACATGGGTGCCACCCTCTAGCTTATATTGTACATGAGTCCTACCCTCTAGCATATATTGTACATGAGCCCCACCCTCTAGCATATATTGTACATGGGTCCCACCCTCTAGCATATATTGTACATGGGTCCCACCCTCTAGCATATATTGTACATGAGTCCTACCCTCTAGCATATATTGTACATGAGTCCCATCCTCTAGCATATATTGTACATGGGTCCCATCCTCTAGCATATATTGTACATGAGCCCTACCCTCTAGCATATATTGTACATGAGTCCTACCCTCTAGCATATATTGTACATGAGCCCCACCCTCTAGCATATATTGTACATGAGCCCTACCCTCTAGCATATATTGTACATGAGCCCCACCCTCTAGCATATATTGTACATGAGCCCCACCCTCTAGCATATATTGTACATGAGCCCTACCCTCTAGCATATATTGTACATGAGCCCCACCCTCTAGCATATATTGTACATGAGTCCTACCCTCTAGCATATATTGTACATGAGCCCCACCCTCTAGCATATATTGTACATGAGCCCTACCCTCTAGCATATATTGTACATGAGCCCCACCCTCTAGCATATATTGTACATGGGTGCCACCCTCTAGCATATATTGTACATGAGCCCCACCCTCTAGCATATATTGTACATGAGCCCCACCCTCTAGCATATATTGTACATGAGCCCCACCCTCTAGCATATATTATACATGGGTCCCACCCTCTAGCATATATTGTACATGGGTGCCACCCTCTAGCATATATTGTACATGAGCCCCACCCTCTAGCATATATTGTACATGAGCCCCACCCTCTAGCATATATTGTACATGAGCCCCACCCTCTAGCATATATTATACATGGGTCCCACCCTCTAGCATATATTGTACATGGGTGCCACCCTCTAGCATATATTTTGAATTTCAAGGAGACACTTACCAGAGCTTGTTCTATAAGTAGACAGAAGAGAACTGCATTCCCCACCTCACGCAAGCTCTGAAACACGTCTGTCTTCAGCTCTGCATACTCTATGATGTCCTTTAGCTGGTGATGAAAGAACTCAAGGATTCCTTGAATGTAGACAAACATATGAAGCCGAGAAGTGAAATAGATTAGAATGGTGAAAGAATTTAAAGAAGAGGGGAAAATAAAATATAAATGTAAAGTAGATTCAGGTTAGATAAGTGAGAAAAAAACAGAGATTGTAAAACTTAAAGGGACACTTAAGTCCAAAAAAACTTTTATGATTCAGAAAGAGCAACAGTTTTAAGACACTTTCCAATGTACTTCCATTATCAAATTTTACAGTCTTTTTATATTCACACTTTCTGGGGAACAAGATCCTACTGAGCATGTGCACAAGCACACAGGGTATACATACACTAGTCTGTGATTGGCTGGTGTCTGTCACATGATTCAGTGGGTCGGAAAATAGGGGGAAAAATAAATTTGACAGGAAATTTTTTTACTGTTTTTTTGAAATTCAGAATAAGTGCTATTGCATTGTTTTTTTATGATTCACTTGTTAATTATGCAATTCTACTGTATTGAGTGGTTCTTTAAAGAGGCTGAAAATCAATGTACAGGAGACAGCACCAGCGGAATTAAAGAAACACCACTTCTATCCAGCAATACATCACAAAAGGATTCCAACCCTCTCATTTTTAATAAAATCTGACCTGTAGAGACAAATCCATTAGAAGATATGAAGAGTCCTCTAATGGCTGGAAACAATGTCTCTGTACCTTTTGACCTATGTGTCATTGTTATTAAATAAAGGTCTGGCTGTATTATACAATTACAAGGCAGTTACTAAAACATTTTGACATCTTTCTACTTGCTGATAGAGCTTGGTGCAATGTCTCATTAAAATAAATTGTAATATATTGCACAATATAAATAAGATAAAGGTGCCCAAAGATGCTGTGCATAATCATAAATGTACTCAAAAGCATACAAAAGGGACATGAAACCCAAGTGCTTTTCCTGATTCAGATGGGGCATACAATTGTAAACATTGTTCCAATTGATTGATATCGTCAAATTTGCGTCATTCTTCTGGTATACTTTGATGTGATAACGTGATTTCAAGGCCGGGATGGGATCATGGGAAAGTGCCTACGCTGTTAGCCAGATACCTTCAGTCTGATTCTAGATAATGCAGAAGGGGAGGTTGCAGGACACCATATCAGGTAGGACGCTCCATGCTGTCCTTCGGCGTTAAACCCAGCGCTGTTAGGATGGCATGGAATGTCCTAATGGTGTTAAGGGGTTAAAGGGATATAAAAGTGCTAAAAGAAAATGTGTTACTGTACTTTTACTTGTATTGTTATTATAATATATTGTAAGTTCCCATGGGAAATGGGGCCCTCAATTCCTCCTGTATTTGTTGGTCAAATTTTGTCTTTTACAAGTTTTGTTTCATTGCTTTATTTAACCCTTTCACTACCAGGAATTTCAGAGAACTTGCCCAAAATACCGGAGAATTTTTAGCATTTTTCCTATCACTCCATTTAAACGGAAATAGAGCCTTGTTTTTTTTATATACCTATCAAAACTATATATATATATATATATATTTAAGTAGACAACCCAAAATATTGATCTAGGGCCATTTTGGTATATTTCATGCCACCATTTCACCCACAAACGCTGGACAGCACTTGTTTATTGGTGGGTGAATTTATCCACCAATCAGCAAGAACAACCCAGGTTGTTCACCAAAAATGGGCCGGCATCTAAACTTACATTCTTGCTTTTCAAATAAAGATACAAAGAGAATGAAGACCATTTGATAATAGGAGTAAATTAGAAAGTTGCTTAAAATTGCATGCTGTATCTGAATCACAAAAGAAAAAATTTGGGTTCAGTGTCCCTTTAATTAACCACTGTTGTAACCTCAATATGTTGTCACTTATCTTTTTTGTTCTTTAACTATTTCAATACATTTTTTACAGTGTTTTGAAATAAAAAGCAAATAAATTCTCAATTTGCACTAAATTTGTTTTTCTTTGTCTTGTTAAGCTTGCAAATGAAATCAGTTTATATGTATTCTTAACATAATGACACAAATGCAGCAAAGATCACAGCTTTAACTAAAACTGCTTAAAGGGACATGAAACCCAATTTTTTTCTTTCACGATTCAGATAGAATATGCAATTTTAAATAACTTTCCAATTAATTTCTATTATCTCATTTGTTTCATTTTCTTTGTATCCTTTGTTGAGAAGTATACCTAGGTAGGCTCAGGGGCTGCTGATTGGTGGCTGCAAATATATGACTCTTGTCATTGGTTTTCAGCTAGCTCCCAGTAGTGCATTACTGTTCCTTTAACAAAGGATGCCAAGAGAATGAAGCAAATTAGATAATAAAAGTAAATTGGAAAGTTTTTTAAAATTGTATTCTTCATCTGAATGATGAAAGAAACCGTTTGGGTTTTGTTTCCCTTTAATGACGTAATAAACAAATTTTACCTGGGGATCCATATTCATGTCGTGGTAACCGGCAAATTTTTGGCATGACCTCTATAAGTGTCTTCACGTACTGCAGGATAGTTCCCTGTAACTGCAAGAGAGAAGACACAAACACAATTCAGTGTAATTACCTATGTCAAGTACAGAAAGTTGTGACTGCGTTATTATCATCACATCATAACCTTGTGATTTTGTTTTTTGGTAAATAATGATTTCTGCTGTATTGTTAGTGTGATTTTTTTAAGTGATCACAATCCTTAAAATCCTGCTGCTGTTAATATCCCTCAAGCGTGAAATCTTTACCTCCTAAAAAGACCACAAAATAATTATCTTTGTTATTAGTCTCCTGATTTTGCAATCCAAAACACAAATGCGCAGTGTTAAGGACAAACAAAATGGTAGTTTTGTGGAGTTTAGCAAATTATCACAAGTTGAATGGTCTTTATGTTGATTCATCCTGTTGAATAATGAGTAGTGATGAAAATAGGTATGCAATTAATAATAGAGTTGTGTGTGTCGCTGTAAGGAATTTTAATAGTCACATTATAAGTATAGTGGGCACCACACTCTTGTTTTTTCGATTTTACATGCAGCTCTCTTCAAAGCTTGTCTCTTACATTAACCCATTACACGAGCTTGTGTTAGTGAAGATCTACATCTTCACACTGGGGGCGGCCATCTTGGAATTAAAATATTCTTGCACCCTGTGACAGAAGCAGTGTGCATTCTCAAATCAGTGATATTGTTGTCTTCTTGACAACTCTTATTGTGCATATCAGTTAAAAAGCTCAATGTGGGAGCTGTATGTTTTTATATATTCTATATTATTCCTGAGGACTTTTTTTTATTTCTTATTTAACTTTTAAACTGTGTAAAAGAAACAAACTGCAAATCTGATTGTGCAAGCTAACCCTAAGTACAATGCACAGCTGTAAAAATCCAGAAATATCACTAATCTGTGAAAGTGCCGGACTGCAACATTATTTGTGTTACTAAATGGTGGCTCCTAATATAAAGATGCAGAGCTTTACCAACTGGCTTCTGTAATAGGTTACAATAAGCAAAAGAGAGCTTTAAAGAGAGCTGCAGATACAGGAGGAACAACACAAGAATGGTGAGTAGTAACCCTGATAATGTAGTGCACATTTGGTATTCATTATTGCCTGTATTTTCTGAAATTAACATTGTTAAATCATTTGTTTCCTCCGTCCCCCAGAGCCATGCAATACAGCAAGTTTAATATTTATTAGAACAATGTAACCAGCGTATCTCCATTTGTCCAAAATAGCAAAGCTCTACACGGATTGGTTACAAAGTTAGTTTAAGATGTTTTTAAAATTTTTGGGATAGATTATAAGTGATGCACAATCAGTAGCGCAAGGTGTCTTATCCTTTGCTCGATCTACCCCAAAGAATAACACATAATCTGGTATTACAAGTAGATGGTAAAATATTTTAAAGAAAGCATTTTAACATATTACAAGTGGTAAATTAAGTGTTGGGCTTGAGCACAATCTAAAATACAGCTGTAAAATGTAGCAATTTTTAAGATTCATCCTTACTTGTGGGATATTATCCTTCCTAACAGGAAGTGGCAAAGAGAGCACCACAGCAGAGCTGTCTATATAGCTCCCCCCATAACTCCACCCCCCAGTCATTCGACCAAAGGCCAAGGAAGAAAAAGGAGAAACTATAAGGTGCAGAGGTGACTGAAGTTTTTAATAAAAAATAGCATCTGTCTTGAATAGACAGGGCGGGCCGTGGACTCGGTACATCGCAAAAGAAAGAAATTTATCAGGTAAGCATAAATTTTGTTTTCTTTTGAATGATGTACCGAGTCCACGGATTCATCCTTACTTGTGGGATACCAATACCAAAGCTACAGGACACGGATGAAGGGAGGGACAAGACAGGAACCTAAACGGAAGGCACCACTGCTTGCAAAACCTTTCTCCCAAAAATAGCCTCCGAAGAAACAAAAGTGTCAAATTTGTAAAACTTTGAAAAGGTACGGAGCGAAGACCAAGTTGCAGCCTTACAAATCTGTTCAACAGAAGCATCATTTTTAAAAGCCCATGTGGAAGCTACCGCTCTAGTAGAATGAGCTGTAATCCTTTCAGGAGGCTGCTGTCCAGCAGTCTCATAAGCCAAACGGATGATGCTTTTCAGCCACAAGGAAAGAGAAGTCGCCGTAGCCTTTTGACCCCTACGCTTTCCAGAATAGACAACAAACAAAGAAGATGTTTGACGAAAATCTTTGGTTGCCTGCAAATAAAATTTCAAAGCACGAACCACATCCAAGTTGTGCAACAGACGTTTCTTCTTAGAAGAAGGATTAGGACACAGAAAAGGAACAACAATTTCCTGATTGATATTCCTGTTAGTAACAACCTTAGGTAGGAACCCAGGCTTGGTACGCAAAACCACTTTATCAGCATGGAAAACAAGATAAGGTGAATCACATTGTAATGAAGATAGTTCAGAAACTCTTCGAGCTGAAGAGATAGCAACAAGGAACAAAACTTTCCAAGATAAAAGCTTAATATCTATGGAATGCATGGGTTCAAACGGAA
The DNA here is from genome assembly GCF_027579735.1 of Bombina bombina. Classification (NCBI taxonomy): domain Eukaryota; kingdom Metazoa; phylum Chordata; class Amphibia; order Anura; family Bombinatoridae; genus Bombina; species Bombina bombina. The sequence goes on from NC_069504.1 coordinate 1,039,086,872, forward strand.
CCCCCTGAAGAACTTTCAGAACTAAATTTAGACTCCATGGCGGAGCAACAGGTTTAAACAACAGGCTTAATTCTAGCTAAAGCCTGACAAAAAGCCTGAACGTCTGGAACATCTGCCAGACGCTTGTGCAACAGAATAGACAGAGCAGATATCTGTCCTTTTAGGGAACTAGCTGACAATCCTTTCTCCAATCCCTCTTGGAGAAAAGACAAAATCCTAGGAATCCTGATTTTACTCCAGGAGAAGCCTTTGGATTCGCACCAAAAAAGATATTTACACCATATCTTATGATAGATTTTCCTGGTAACAGGCTTTCGAGCCTGAATCAAGGTATCTATGACCGACTCAGAGAAACCCTGCTTTGATAGAATCAAGCGTTCAATCTCCAAGCAGTCAGTTGCAGAGAAATTAGATTTGGATGCTTGAATGGACCTTGAATGAGAAGGTCCCGTCTCAGTGGCAGAGTCCATGGTGGCAGAGATGACATGTCCACCAGGTCTGCATACCAAGTCCTGCATGGCCACACAGGAGCTATCAAAATCACTGAAGCTCTCTCCTGTTTGATTCTGGCAATCAAACGAGGAAATGGTGGAAACACATAAGCCAGGTTGAACGACCAGAGTACTGCTAGAGCATCTATCAGTACTGCCTGAGGATCCCTTGACCTGGATCCGTAACGAGGAAGTTTGGTGTTCTGACGAGACACCATCAGATCCAATTCTGGTGTGCTCCATAGCCGAACCAGTTAAGCAAACACCTCCGGATGGAGTTCCCACTCCCCCGGATGAAAAGTCTGACGACTTAGAAAATCTGCCTCCCAGTTCTCTACTCCTGGGATATAGATCGCTGACAGATGGCAAGAGTGAGCCTCTGCCCATCGGATTATCCTTGAGACTTCTATCATCGCTAAGGAACTATTTGTTCCGCCCTGATGATTGATATAAGCCACAGTCGTGATGTTGTCCGACGGAAACCTGATGAATCTGGCCGAAGCCAGCTGAGGAGAGAGCATTGAATATAGCTCTAAATTCAAGAATATTTATCGGTAGGGGAGCCTCCTCCCGAGTCCACAAACCCTGTGCTTTCAGCGAATTCCAGACTGCACCCCAACCCAGAAGGCTGGCGTCTGTCGTCACTATAACCCAATCTGGCCTGCGGAAACACATTCCCTGGGACAGATGATCCTGTGACAACCACCAAAGAAGATAGTCTCTGGTCTCTTGATCCAGATTTATCTGAGGAGATAAATCCACATAATCCCCATTCCACTGAGCAAACGGAACTATGTCCATTGCCGCTACCATTAGACCGATTACCTCCATACACTGAGCCACTGACGGCCGAGGAATGGAATGAAGAGCTCGGCAGGTGGACAAAATCTTTGATTTCTTGACCTCCGTCACAAATATTTTCATGTCCACCGAGTCTTTTAGAGTCCCTAGAAATGAAACTCTTGTGAGGTGGGAAAGAGAACTCTTTTTTACGTTCACCTTCCACCCGTGAGATCTTATAAAAGCCAACACTAAGTCCGTGTGAGACTTGGCTAATTGGAAAGTCGACGCTTGAATTAGAATGTCGTCTAGATAAGGCGCCACTGCTATGCCCCGCGGTCTTAGAACCGCCAGAAGGGACCCTAGCACCTTTGTGAAGATTCGTGGCGCCATGGCCAACCCGAAGGGAAGAGCCACAAACTGATAATGCTTGTCTAGAAAGGCGAACCTGAGGAAATGGTGATGATCTTTGTGGATAGCAATGTGTAGATAGGCATCCTTTAAGTCCACGGTAGTCATATATTGACCCTCCTGGATCAATGGTAAGATAGTCTGAATGGTCTCCATCTTGAAAGATGGGACTCTAAGGAATTGGTTTAGTTCCCTCTTTCTTGGGAACCACAAACAGATTGGAGTAGAACCCCTGCCCCTGCTCTGCTTTTGGAACTGGGCAGATCACTCCCATGGTAAAAAGGTCTTCTACACAGCGTAAGAACGCCTCTCTTTTTGTCGGGTTTACAGACAATTGAGAAAGATGGAACTTCCCCCTTGGAGGAGAATCCTTGAAATCTAGAAGGTATCCCTGGGTTACAATTTCTACTGCCCAGGAATCATGAACGTCTCTTGCCCAGGCCTGAGCAAAGAGAGAGAGTCTGCCCCCTACTAGATCCGGTCCCGGATCGGGGGCTACCCCTTCATGCTGTCTTAGTGGCAGCAGCAGGCTTTTTGGCCTGTTTACCCTTGTTCCAAGCCTGATTATGTCTCCAGGTTGGCTTGGATTAAGCAAAGTTCCCCTCTTGCTTTGCAGCAGAGGAAGAGGAAGAGGAAGTGGGACCACTCTTGAAGTTTCGAAAGGAAAGAAAATTATTTTGTTTGGTCCTTGTTTTATTTGACTTATCTTGAGGGAGGGCATGACCCTTCCCTCCAGTAATGTCTGAAATGATCTCTTTCAGTGCAGGCCCGAATAGGGTCTTACCTTTGAAAGGGATGGACAGAAACTTAGATTTTGATGACACATCAGCCGACCAGGACTTAAGCCATAATGCTCTACGCGCTAAAATGGCAAAACCTGAATTCTTTGCTGCTAATTTAGCAAGATGAAAAGCGGCGTCTGTAATAAAAGGGTTAGCTAACTTAAGAGCCTTAATTCTGTCCAGAATATCATCTAGTGGGGTCTCCATCTGAAGAGCCTCTTCTAGAGCCTCAAACCAAAAGGCAGCTTCAGTGGTTACAGGAACAATGCACGCTATAGGTTGAAGAAGAAAACCTTGATGAACAAAAATTTTCTTTAGGAGACCCTCTAATTTTTTATCCATAGGATCAATGAAAGCACAACTGTCTTCAATAGGTATAGTTGTATGCTTAGCTAGAGTAGAAATAGCTCCCTCCACCTTAGGGACCGTCTGCCATGAGTCCTTTATGGTGTCAGATATGGGAAACATTTTCTTAAAAACAGGAGGGGGAGCGAACGGAATACCTGGTCTATCCCACTCCTTAGAAACAATGTCCGAAATCCTCTTAGGGACCGGAAAAACATCAGTGTAAACAGGAACCTCTAAATATTTGTCCATTTTACACAATTTCTCTGGAACTACAATAGGGTCACAATCATCCAGAGTCGCTAAAACCTCCCTGAGCAATAAGCGGAGGTGCGCTAGCTTAAATTTAAATGCCGTCATATCTGAATCTGTCTGAGGGAACATCTTTCCTGAATCAGAAATCTCTCCCTCAGATAGCAAATCCCTCATCCCTACCTCAGAACATTGTGAGGGAATATCGGATACGGCTACTAAAGCGTCAGAAGGCTCAGCATTTGATCTTAACCCAGAGCTACTGCGCTTCCCTTGCAACCCTGGCAGCTTAGATAAAACCTCTGTGAGGGTAGTATTCAAAACTGAAGCCATATCTTGCAAGGTGAAAGAATTAGACGCACTAGAAGTACTTGGCGTCGCTTGTGCGGACGTTACTGGTTGTGACACTTGGGAAGAACTAGATGGCAAAACCAGATTACCTTCTGTCTGAGAATCATCTAATGCCAAATTTTTATAAGTCAAAATATGCTGTTTGCAATTTATAGACATATCAGTACAAGTGGGACACATTCTAAGAGGGGGTTTCACAATGGCTTCTAAACAAATTGAGAAATGAGTTTCCTCAATGTCAGACATGTTTAACAGGCTAGTAATGAGGCAAGCAAGCTTGGAAAACACTTTATTTAATGAAAAAAACACAATTTGCAAAAACGGTACTGTGCCTTTAAGAGAAAAAAAGGCATACAGAAACTGCAAAACTGCTTCAAATTTTCTGAAATTTTAACAGTGTACCCACTAAGCTTTAGAAGGATTGCACCACAAGTAAATAAGCAATAAACCCCCAAATGAAAAAACCGGATTGATAAATGTCTAAAACCGGTAAAAAAAAACGTTAGCACCTTGCCACAGCTCTGCTATGGCCCTACCTGCCCTAGGGAACAATAATATGAGGATAAAGCTTCGATTATGGCCCCAGAAGAGAATGAGGACCTCTGGAGAAGTTGCTGAGGACCTCTGGAGAAGTTGCTTGCTGCTTGACTGTATAACTAAATGCGCAACTGAGGCGCAAAAATAGGCCCCGCCCACCGCACTCAATGTTGCTGGGGCCTACACAAAATCCAACAAACCTTGTTTGCAAGCCATGTGGGTTATAAAAACCCCAAATAAGCCAAATGAACCATCAAACAAATGTCCCATCAGAATAAAAAACGTTACTCCCAGAACACACAAACGTTTGCCCAATCTCTAATATACAAACTGAGTGCCCAAAAAATTAGCCCTTTATGCAAGCTAGTAATGCCGCTTATAACACTAGGATTACTGCTTACCCTTCCCCTAATGGGTATACTGTCAGTCTATACACAGTCTCTGCAGAAAAAATGACTGAACATACCTCATTGCTGTATAGCAAGAAACCGTTCTTCACACTGAAGTTTTCCTGTACTCCTCAGCTTCTGTGGGAACAGCAGTGGACCTTAGTTACAAATGATAAGATCATCATCCTCCAGGCAGAAATCTTCATCTATGTCCTGCCTGAGAGTAAATAGTACAACACCGGTACCATTTAAAAACAACAAACTCTTGATTGAAGACAAAATAAAACTAACAGTTTAACACCTCTTTCACTTTACCCTTCCTGCTTAGAGCCGGCAAAGAGAATGACTGGGGGGTGGAGTTAAGGGGGAGCTATATAGACAGCTCTGCTGTAGTGCTCTCTTTGCCACTTCCTGTTAGGAAGGATAATATCCCACAAGTAAGGATGAATCCGTGGACTCGGTACATCATGCAAAAGAAAATTACTTTCTATTCATACATGTCATGATAAATGGGAAATACTTTTGAGCACAGTCTTTATACAAAGATACATGTGCTACACTTAAAAAAACAGTTCCAGCGGGGGGAGCTTCAGGACGGCGACCAAGATGGTTGCTTATTTCAGATGAGCTGATATATCTGCTGCATGTCACTCATAAGATACATCATCCAAGATTTATTTCTGATTATTTTGCCTATACTACACATACTGATCATTTTGAAATAAGCATTATTGCATGCCTTAGCTCTGAGATACTGGAACGGAGAGGAGTGCAGCTGCGGCCTTCTTCAAGACCAACTTCTATCAACCCCCCGCCCCCCGGAAAACCGGGTCATGTAGCGACAGCTACTATACACATATAACATTCCTGTGAGACTATAACCCCTAAAGTCGATAACCCTATAAATCTTATAGTAACGGGTCAATCGGAAGAAATATTTAGTTTGTTTTACTGGATCCAAAATGGCTACGCTACAAAGCTTGAAATTGGCACTATTGGAGATATTCAACAACCACTTTCTGATCATTCACCGATGCTAGATTGGCATTGCACACACTCTGGAGACCCCAGTAATAAACTACTCTATACGCAACCACCAGGTGAACCACCAGGTGAAGATGAAAAGACATGGGTAAATGATTGCGTGGCCTTGCTACCGGCCTCACTTACTGCATCATCCTTGCTGGATAGATCATTCGGACGAGAGCCCCTGATATCTGCGATGACTGAGGACACGGCAGCTTATAATACAGTCCTGTTTCGGATAGATAAAGTTGCGGCACCAGAGCGTTCATACTACCTAGCTAGAGTGAGATTCCCGACATTGTGGGAGTCGGTGCGCCGAGCTCCGAGAAGGAGCCCTCGGGCAAAACTCACCTGCCACTATCTGCAAACTACTGTGCAATCACCATAAACGATGTTGCTGTGCTGGGAGCCACTGTCCAGTGGGGGTTGGATTCCCTTGGCGGAGTGCTGCAGCCGCCTTTACATTTTTGGATGCCGACGTGCATGGCCCTAATTGATGGTAAGAAGGATGATGTGGTCCCACTTATAAACGGTTGGATTTTTGCCTCTGTTATCTTCTGGCGATCCGGGGTAGGATAAACCCCCTACTGGTAGTCACGCTGCTTGATATGGTTGTCTGACACCTACCACTATCATCTAACGAGTGTGGCTGGAGACTTGGGACTAAAACAGGCTTTGTTATTTGAGCTGAGGCCTCCCCACAAACTTTGCCTTTAGTTATATGGTTAAAATGCCTATTGTTATAATTGACCTGTTTTCTAGTTTTTTCTTATACATAATGATAACCTAGATAATCTATATAATATAGTTTCTGAAGTGTAGAACATGCTGTTTATTTACAAAATGTAATTTCTCTAGTGGATTATAGATGGTCAATAGGTATCATATGAGGTCTATAATATTGATGTGACTAATTTTAGAGAAAGTTTGCTGCTCATAGATACTTAATGGAGGGAAGTTCAAAGCTTATGAATAATATATCACTTTTTTTAATATTGTAATACTGGTCAATATACTGAAACGAGTACAGAGCTGCCAGCGGCCGAGGCGGCAGATTTTATGGGCCTCATAGTATAATAACCACACATTTTGAGCTCTGGTCAGTGTTTACAAACAATAACAGTCACACTACTTTTACTTTAAACAGAGACAGTCCTTTAATAAATTGTGATACTTCATATGGCCAGAGCTATAGTCAACCTCCTATTCATAAATTCATGTATTTCTAAATCTCTAGACCACTACAAGACCTCCTATTAATAAAAAAAAAACCTAGTTGGATTATCTACACTGGTTCAACGTTCAGTCATTTTTTGTTTTAATCATGATATACCTTCTATCTAGTAGCTAGGACTACTGATAGTTCTTTTTGTAAGCACATGATATAATGTTCTTCCTAAAGATACGCTGGTTATTGTTTGATTACTATGCTTTAATAAGAAAATTTATGCTTACCTGATAAATTTCTCTTTCTCTTGTGGTGTATCCAGTCCACGGGTTCATCCATTACTTGTGGGATATTCTCCTTCCCAACAGGAAGTTGCAAAGAGGACACCCACAGCAGAGCTGTCTATATAGCTCCTCCCCTAACCCCCACCTCCAGTCATTCAAGAAGAGAAAGAAATTTATCAGGTAAGCATATATTTTGTTTTCTCTTGTAAGGTGTATCCAGTCCACGGGTTCATCCATTACTTGTGGGATACCAATACCAAAGCTTTAGGACACGGATGAAGGGAGGGACAAGGCAGGAACTTAAACGGAAGGCACCACTGCCTGCAAGACCTTTCTCCCAAAAATAGCCTCCGAGGAAGCAAAAGTATCAAATTTATAGAATTTAGAAAAAGTATGAAGCGAAGACCAAGTCGCCGCCTTACAAATCTGTTCAACAGAGGCCTCATGTTTAAAAGCCCAAGTGGAAGCCACCGCTCTAGTAGAATGAGCTGTAATTCTTTCAGGAGGCTGCTGGCCAGCAGTCTCATAAGCTAACCAGATTATGCTTCTCAGCCAAAAAGAAAGAGAAGTTGCCGAAGCCTTTTGGCCTCTCCTCCTCCCAGAGTAGACAAAAAACAATGCAGATGTTTGACGAAAATCCTTAGTAGCTTGTAAATAAAACTTTAAAGCACGAACCACGTCAAGATTGTGTAACAGACATTCCTTCTTTGAAGAATGATTAGGACACAGTGACGGAACAACAATTTCCTGATTGATATTCTTATTAGATACTACCTTAGGAAGAAACCCAGGTTTGGTACGCAAAACTACCTTATCTGCATGGAAGATCAGATAAGGGGAATCACACTGTAAGGCAGATAGCTCAGAAACTCTTCGAGCCGAAGAGATAGCTACTAAGAACAGAACTTTCCAAGATAAAAGCTTGATATCTATGGAATGCAAAGGTTCAAACGGAACCCCTTGAAGAACTTTAAGAACTAAATTTAAACTCAATGGCGGAGCAACAGGTTTAAACACAGGCTTGATTCTAACTAAAGCCTGACAAAACGCCTGAACGTCTGGAACATCTGCCAGACGCTTGTGCAAAAAAATAGACAGAGCAGAAATCTGTCCCTTTAAGGAACTAGCTGATAATCCCTTTTCCAATCCTTCTTGGAGAAAAGATAAAATCCAAGGAATCCTGACCTTACTCCATGAGTAACCCTTGGATTCACACCAATGAAGATATTTACACCATATCTTATGATAGATTTTCCTGGTGACAGGCTTTCGAGCCTGAATCAAGGTATCAATGACCAACTCGGAGAAACCACGTTTTGATAAAATCAAGCGTTCAATCTCCAAGCAGTCAGACGCAGAGAAATTAGATTTGGATGTTTGAATGGACCTTGGAGTAGAAGGTCCTGCCTCAGCGGTAGAGTCCATGGTGGAAAAGATGACATGTCCACCAGATCTGCATACCAAGTTCTGCGTGGCCACGCAGGTGCTATCAAAATCACTGAAGCTCTCTCCTGCTTGATCTTGGCAATCAGACGAGGGAGGAGAGGAAATGGTGGAAATGGTGGACACACATAAGCCAGGCTGAAGGACCAGGGAACTGCTAGAGCATCTATCAGTGCTGCCTAGGGATCCCTTGACCTGGACCCGTAAAAAGGAAGCTTGGCGTTCTGACGAGATGCCATCAGATCCAGTTCTGGTTTGCCCCATAGTTGAATCAGCTGGGCAAATACCTCCGGATGGAGTTCCCACTCCCCCGGATGAAAGGTCTGCCGACTTAGAAAGTCCGCCTCCCAGTTCTCTACTCCTGGGATATGGATAGCTGAGAGATGGCAAGAGTGAACATCTTGGAAACCTCCATCATTTCCAGGGGACTCCTTGTTCCCCCCTGATGGTTGATATTAGCTACAGTCGTGATATTGTCCGACTGAAATCTGATGAATCTGACCGCAGCTAGCTGAGGCCAAGCCTGAAGAGCATTGAATATCGCTCAGAGTTCCAGAATGTTTATCAGAAGGAGGGCTTCCTCCTGAGTCCACAAACCCTGAGCCTTCAGGGAATTCCAGACTGCTCCCCAGCCCAGAAGGCTGGCATCTGTCGTCACTATAGTCCACTCTGGCCTGCGGAAACTCATTCCCCTGGACAGATGGACCCCAGATAACCACCAGAGAAGAGAATCCCTGGTCTCTTAATCCAGATTTAACAGAGGAGACAAATCTGTGTAGTCCCCATTCCACTGATTAAGCATGCAAAGTTGCAGTGGTCTGAGATGTAGGCGGGCAAACGGAACTATGTCCATTGCCGCTACCATTAGGCCGATCATTTCCATACACTGAGCCACTGACGGCCGAGAAGTGGAATGAAGAAAACGGCAGGAAGTTAGAAGCCTTGATATCCTGACCTCTGTCAGAAAAAAATTCATTTCTACTGAATCTATCAGAGTTCCTAGGAAGGAAACTCTCGTGAGAGGAGAGTGAGAACTCTTTTCTCTGTTCACTTTCCACCCGTGAGACCTCAGAAAGGCCAGAACAATGTCCGTATGGGACTTGGCGATTTGAAAAGTTGATGCCTGAATCAGAATGTCGTCTAGGTAAGGAGCCACCGCTATGCCCCGCGGCCTTAGAACCGCCAGAAGGGACCCTAGAACCTTCGTAAAGACTCTTGGCGCCATGGCTAACCCGAAGGGAAGAGCCACAAACTGGTAATGCTTGTCTAGGAAGGCGAACCTGAGGAACTGATGATGCTCTCTGTGAATCGGAATGTGGAGATAAGCATCCTTTAAGTCCACGGTAGTCATATATTGACCCTCCTGGATCATAGGGAGGATGGTTCGGATTGTCTCCATCTTGAAGGATGGGACCCTGAGAAATGTGTTTAGGATCTTGAGATCCAAGATTGGTCTGAAAGTTCCCTCTTTTTTGGGAACTATAAACAGGTTTGAATAGAAACCCTGCCCCTGTTCCTCTCTTGGAACTGGGTGGATCACTCCCATAACCAGTAGGTCTTGAACGCAACGTAAGAATGCCTCTCTCTTTAACTATTTGCAGATAATTGTGAGAGATGAAATCTCCCCTTTGGAGATGAACCTTTAAATTCCAGAAGATATCCCTGGGAAACAATCTCTAGTGCCCAGGGATCCTGGACGTCTCTTGCCCAAGCCTGGGCGAAGAAAGAAAGTCTGCCCCCAACTAGATCCGGTCCCGGATCGGGGGCTACTCCTTCATGCTGTCTTAGAGGCAGCAGCAGGGTTTTTGGCCTGCTTCCCTTTGTTCCAAGTCTGGTTAGGTCTCCAGACTGGTTTGGACTGGGCAAAATTTTCCTCTTGTTTTGCATTAGAGGAAGCCGAAGCTGCGCCACCCTTGAAATTTCAAAAGGAACGAAAATTATTCTGTTTGGTCCTTAATTTATTGGACCTATTCTGAGGAAGGGCGTGACCATTTCCTCCGGTAATGTCAGAGATGATCTCCTTCAGGCCAGCCCCGAAAAGGGTCTGTCCTTTGAAGGGGATGTTAATAAGCTTAGACTTTGAAGTAACGTCTGATGACCAGGACTTAAGCCATAGCGCCCAGAATGGCAAAACCTGAATTCTTAGAAGTTAGCTTGGTTAAATGAAAAACGGCGTCAGAAATAAAGGAATTAGCTAACTTAAGAGCTTTAATCCTGTCTAAAATATCATCTAACGGCGTCTCCACCTGTAGAGCCTCCTCAAGAGACTCGAACCAAAAAGCCGCTGCAGCAGTAACTGGAGCAATGCATGCAAGAGGCTGGAGAATAAAACCTTGATGAATAAAAATTTTCTTAAGGAGAACCTCCAATTTTTTATCCATAGGATCTAGGAAAGCACAACTGTCCTCGACAGGGATAGTTGTACGCTTAGCTAGGGTAGAAACAGCTCCCTCCACCTTAGGGACCGTCTGCCACGAGTCCCGTATGGCAACATCTATGGGAAACATCTTTTTAAAAGCAGGAGGGGGAGAGAACGGCACACCTGGTCTATCCCATTCCTTAGTAATAATTTCCGAAAACCTCTTAGGGACGGGAAAAACATCAGTGTAAACAGGCACTGCAAAGTATTTGTCCATTTTACACAATTTCTCTGGAACTACAATGGGGTCACAGTCATCCAGAGTTGCTAAAACCTCCCTGAGCAATAAGCGGAGGTGTTCGAGCTTAAATTTAAACGCTGCCATTTCAGAATCGGACTGAAGTAAAGCCTTCCCTGAATCTGAAATGTCACCCTCAGATAGAAACTCCCTTGCACCGGCTTCGGCGCCTAGTGAGGGTATATCGGACACAGCTATTAAAGCGTCAGAAAGCTCTGTATTTGTTCTAGCCCCAGAGCTGTCTCACTTTCCTTGTTACCCTAGCAGTTTAGACAATACCTCTGTAAGGGTAGAATTCATAACTGCCGTCATGTCCTGTAAGGTAAAAGAATTAGACGCGCTAGATGTACTTGGCGTCACTTGGGCGGGAGTTATAGGTTCTGACACATGGGGAGAGCTAGATGGCATAACCTCCCTCTTTTCAGTCTGAGAATTCTCTGGTGATAAATCTTTAAAAGCCATAATATGGTCTTTATAGTTAATAGATACTTCAGTACATTTGGTACACATTCTAAGAGGGGTTTCCACAATGGCTTCTAAACATATTGAACAAGGAGTTTCCTCTATGTCAGACATGTTTAACAGACTAGTAATGACACCAGCAAGCTTGGAAAACACTTTAATAAATGTGAAACAGCAATTAAAGAAAAACGGTACTGTGCCTTTAAGAGAAAAAAACTAGCACCTAAACTGCAAAACAGTGTTAAAATGTAGTAAAGTCTTCGAAATTTTTACAGTGTGTGTAAGGGACTAAAGCAACATTGCACCCACTTGCAAATGGATGATTAACCCCTTAGCCCCCAAACCGGATTTAAAAAACGTCAACCACCGGTAAAAGACAGTTAAGCACCTTGCCACAGCTCTGCTGTGGCTCCTACCTGACCTCAAATGCGATTAGGGAAGAAATAAGCCCTCTATAGTGGTCCTCAGATGCAAGAGGACTCCTCTAGGGAAGCTGGATGTCTCAGTCTGAAAGAAAACTGCGCAACTAAAGCGCGATAATAGGCCCCTCCCACCATGTACTCGATGTCAGAGAGGCCTTAAGGAAAACATAATTTATGCTTACCTGATAAATTCCTTTCTTCTGTTGTGTGATCAGTCCACGGGTCATCATTACTTCTGGGATATAACTCCTCCCCAACAGGAAATGCAAGAGGATTCACCCAGCAGAGCTGCATATAGCTCCTCCCCTCTACGTCACTCCCAGTCATTCGACCAAGAATCAACGAGAAAGGAGAAACCAAGGGTGAAGTGGTGACTGGAGTATAATTTAAAAGATATTTACCTGCCTTAAAACAGGGCGGGCCGTGGACTGATCACACAACAGAAGAAAGGAATTTATCAGGTAAGCATAAATTATGTTTTCTTCTGTTATGTGTGATCAGTCCACGGATCATCATTACTTCTGGGATACCAATACCAAAGCAAAAGTACACGGATGACGGGAGGGATAGGCAGGCTCATTATACAGAAGGAACCACTGCCTGAAGAACCTTTCTCCCAAAAATAGCCTCCGAAGAAGCAAAAGTGTCAAATTTGTAAAATTTGGAAAAAGTATGAAGCGAAGACCAAGTTGCAGCCTTGCAAATCTGTTCAACAGAGGCCTCATTCTTAAAGGCCCAAGTGGAAGCCACAGCTCTAGTAGAATGAGCTGTAATTCTTTCAGGAGGCTGCTGTCCAGCAGTCTCATAGGCTAAACGAATTATGCTACGAAGCCAGAAGGAGAGAGAGGTAGCCGAAGCCTTATGACCTCTCCTCTGACCAGAGTACACGACAAACAGGGAAGACGTTTGTCGAAAATCCTTAGTTGCCTGCAAGTAGAACTTGAGGGCACGAACTACATCCAGATTGTGTAGAAGACGTTCCTTCTTTGAAGAAGGATTTGGACACAAGGATGGAACAACAATCTCTTGATTGATATTCCTGTTAGTGACTACCTTAGGTAAGAACCCAGGTTTAGTACGCAGAACTACCTTGTCTGAGTGAAAAATCAGATAAGGAGAATCACAATGTAAGGCTGATAACTCAGAGACTCTTCGAGCCGAGGAAATAGCCATTAAAAACAGAACTTTCCAAGATAACAATTTTATATCAATGGAATGAAGGGGTTCAAACGGAACACCCTGTAAAACGTTAAGAACTAAGTTTAAACTCCATGGCGGAGCAACAGTTTTAAACACAGGCTTGATCCTAGCTAAAGCCTGACAAAAGGCCTGGACGTCTGGATTTTCTGACAGACGCCTGTGTAACAAGATGGACAGAGCTGAGATCTGTCCCTTTAATGAGCTAGCCGATAAACCCTTTTCTAAACCTTCTTGTAGAAAGGACAATATCCTAGGAATCCTAACCTTACTCCAGGAGTAACCTTTGGATTCGCACCAGTATAGGTATTTACGCCATATCTTATGGTAAATCCTTCTGGTAACAGGCTTCCTAGCCTGTATCAGGGTATCAATAACCGACTCAGAAAAACCACGTTTTGATAAAATCAAGCGTTCAATTTCCAAGCAGTCAGCTTCAGAGAAGTTAGATTTTGATGTTTGAATGGACCCTGTATCAGAAGGTCCTGTCTTAGAGGTAGAGACCAAGGCGGACAGGATGACATGTCCACTAGATCTGCATACCAAGTCCTGCGTGGCCATGCAGGCGCTATTAGAATCACTGATGCTCTCTCCTGTTTGATTTTGGCAATCAATCGAGGAAGCAGCGGGAAGGGTGGAAACACATAAGCCATCCCGAAGTTCCAAGGTGCTGTCAAGGCATCTATCAGAACCGCTCCCGGATCCCTGGATCTGGACCCGTAGCGAGGAAGTTTGGCGTTCTGGCGAGACGCCATGAGATCTATCTCTGGTTTGCCCCAACGTCGAAGTATTTGGGCAAAGACCTCCGGATGAAGTTCCCACTCCCCCGGATGAAAAGTCTGGCGACTCAAGAAATCCGCCTCCCAGTTCTCCACTCCCGGGATGTGGATTGCTGACAGGTGGCAAGAGTGAGACTCTGCCCAGCGAATTATCTTTGATACTTCCATCATTGCTAGGGAGCTTCTTGTCCCTCCTTGATGGTTGATGTAAGCTACAGTCGTGATGTTGTCCGACTGAAACCTGATGAACCCCCGAGTTTTTAACTGGGGCCAAGCCAGAAGGGCATGGAGAACTGCTCTTAATTCCAGAATGTTTATTGGCAGGAGACTTTCCTCCTGATTCCATTGTCCCTGAGCCTTCAGAGAATTCCAGACAGCGCCCCAACCTAGTTGGCTGGCGTCTGTTGTTACAATTGTCCAGTCCGGCCTGCTGAATGGCATCCCCCTGGACAGATGTGGCCGAGAAAGCCACCATAGAAGAGAGTTTCTGGTCTCTTGATCCAGATTCAGAGTAGGGGACAAGTCTGAGTAATCCCCATTCCACTGACTCAGCATGCACAATTGCAGCGGTCTGAGATGTAGACGTGCAAAGGGTACTATGTCCATTGCTGCTACCATTAAGCCGATCACCTCCATGCATTGAGCTACTGACGGGAGTTGAATGGAATGAAGGACACGGCATGCATTTAGAAGCTTTGTTAATCTGTCTTCTGTCAGATAAATCTTCATTTCTACAGAATCTATAAGAGTCCCCAAGAATGGAACTCTTGTGAGAGGAAAAAGAGAACTCTTCTTTTCGTTCACTTTCCATCCATGCGACCTTAGAAATGCCAGAACTAACTCTGTATGAGACTTGGCAGTTTGAAAGCTTGAAGCTTGTATCAGAATGTCGTCTAGGTACGGAGCTACCGAAATTCCTCGCGGTCTTAGTACCGCCAGAAGGGCACCCAGAACCTTTGTGAAGATTCTTGGAGCCGTAGCCAATCCGAATGGAAGAGCTACAAACTGGTAATGCCTGTCTAAGAAGGCAAACCTTAGATACCGGTAATGATCTTTGTGAATCGGTATGTGGAGGTAAGCATCCTTTAAATCCACTGTGGTCATGTACTGACCCTTTTGGATCATGGGTAAGATTGTCCGAATAGTTTCCATTTTGAACGATGGAACTCTTAGGAATTTGTTTAGGATCTTTAAATCCAAGATTGGCCTGAAAGTTCCCTCTTTTTTGGGAACCACAAACAGGTTTGAGTAAAACCCTTGTCCTTGTTCCGACCGCGGAACCGGATGGATCACTCCCATTAATAACAGATCTTGTACACAGCGTAGAAACGCTTCTTTCTTTATCTGGTTTGTTGACAACCTTGACAGATGAAATCTCCCTCTTGGGGGAGAGAATTTGAAGTCTAGAAGGTATCCCTGAGATATGATCTCTAGCGCCCAGGGATCCTGAACATCTCTTGCCCAAGCCTGGGCGAAGAAAGAGAGTCTGCCCCCCACTAGATCCGGTCCCGGATCGGGGGCCCTCGGTTCATGCTGTCTTTGGGGCAGCAGCAGGTTTCCTGGCCTGCTTGCCCTTGTTCCAGGACTGGTTAGGTTTCCAGCCTTGTCTGTAACGAGCAACAGCTCCTTCCTGTTTTGGTGCAGTGGAAGTTGATGCTGCTCCTGCTTTGAAATTCCGAAAGGGACGAAAATTAGACTGTCTAGCCTTAGCTTTGGCTTTGTCTTGAGGCAGGGCGTGGCCCTTACCTCCTGTAATGTCAGCGATAATTTCTTTCAAACCGGGCCCAAATAAAGTTTGCCCCTTGAAAGGTATATTAAGTAATTTGGACTTAGAAGTTACATCAGCTGACCAGGATTTTAGCCACAGCGCCCTACGTGCCTGAATGGCGAATCCTGAGTTCTTAGCCGTAAGTTTGGTTAAATGTACTACGGCCTCCGAAATGAATGAATTAGCTAGTTTAAGGACTCTAAGCCTGTCCGTAATGTCGTCCAGCGTAGCTGAACTAAGGTTCTCTTCCAGAGACTCAATCCAAAATGCTGCCGCAGCCGTAATCGGCGCGATGCATGCAAGGGGTTGCAATATAAAACCTTGTTGAACAAACATTCTTAAGGTAACCCTCTAATTTTTTATCCATTGGATCTGAAAAAGCACAGCTATCCTCCACCGGGATAGTGGTACGCTTAGCTAAAGTAGAAACTGCTCCCTCCACCTTAGGGACCGTTTGCCATAAGTCCCGTGTGGTGGCGTCTATTGGAAACATCTTTCTAAATATTGGAGGGGGTGAGAACGGCACACCGGGTCTATCCCACTCCTTAGTAACAATTTCAGTTAGTCTCTTAGGTATAGGAAAAACGTCAGTACTCGCCGGTACCGCAAAGTATTTATCCAACCTACACAATTTTTCTGGTATTGCAACAGTGTTACAATCATTAAGAGCCGCTAAAACCTCCCCTAGTAATACACGGAGGTTCTCCAATTTAAATTTAAAATTTGAAATATCTGAATCCAATCTGTTTGGATCAGAACCATCACCCACAGAATGAAGCTCTCCGTCCTCATGTTCTGCAAGCTGTGACGCAGTATCAGACATGGCCCTAGTATTATCAGCGCACTCTGTTCTCACCCCAGAGTGATCACGCTTGCCTCTTAGTTCTGGTAATTTAGCCAAAACTTCAGTCATAACAGTAGCCATATCTTGTAATGTTATCTGTAATGGCCGCCCAGATGTACTAGGCGCCATAATATCACGCACCTCCCGGGCGGGAGATGCAGGTACTGACACGTGAGGCGAGTTAGTCGGCATAACTCTCCCCTCGCTGTTTGGTGAAATTTGTTCAATTTGTACAGATTGGCTTTTATTTAAAGTAGCATCAATACAGTTAGTACATAAATTTCTATTGGGCTCCACCTTGGCATTGGAACAAATGACACAGATATCTTCCTCTGAATCAGACATGTTTAACACACTAGCAATAAACTTGCAACTTGGTTACAATCTTATTTAACAAAAACGTACTGTGCCTCAAAGAGCACTAAACGATTAAATGACAGTTGAAATAATGAACTGAAAGACAGTTATAGCATCAATCCTTAAAAACAACACAACTTTTAGCAAAGGTTTGTTCCCATTAGTAAAGTAACAATAATTAAGTTTGAAACATAAAAATTACAGAGCAACGTTTTTTAATCACAGTCAATATATAAGTCTCACAGCTCTGCTGAGAGAATCTACCTCCCTCCAAAGAAGTTTGAAGACCCCTGAGATCTGTTAGAGATGAACCGGATCATGCAGGAAATACAAGAGTAACTGACTGGAATTTTTTGATGCGTAGCAAAGAGCGCCAAAAACGGCCCCTCCCCCTCACACACAGCAGTGAGAGAGAAACGAAACTGTCACAATTAAAACAAGCAACTGCCAAGTGGAAAAATAATGCCCAATATTTATTCACTCAGTACCTCAGAAAATGCAAACGATTCTACATTCCAGCAAAAACGTTTAACATAATAAATACCTATTAAAAGGTTTAATGTACTTTTAACAGAGTAATTCCGGTGAAATACCATCCCCAGAATACTGAAGTGTAGAGTATACATACATGTCATTATAACGGTATGGCAGGATTTTCTCATCAATTCCATTCAGAAAATAAAAACTGCTACATACCTCAATGCAGATTCATCTGCCCGCTGTCCCCTGATCTGAAGCTTTTACCTCCCTCAGATGGCCGAGAAACAGCAATATGATCTTAACTACTCCGGTTAAAATCATAGGAAAAACTCTGGTAGATTCTTCTTCAAACTCTGCCAGAGAGGCAATAACACGCTCCGGTGCTATTGTAAAATAACAAACTTTTGATTGAAGTTATAAAAACTAAGTATAATCACCATAGTCCTCTCACACATCCTATCTAGTTGCTGGGTGCAAGAGAATGACTGGGAGTGACGTAGAGGGGAGGAGCTATATGCAGCTCTGCTGGGTGAATCCTCTTGCATTTCCTGTTGGGGAGGAGTTATATCCCAGAAGTAATGATGACCCGTGGACTGATCACACATAACAGAAGAAATACTCCTAGGAGTATCTGACTAGCCATGTGGAAACTAGGCCCCAAATAAAAAGACTTATCACCCTCAGAGAAAAAAACGTCCCATTTATGAAACATGTTTTGTCACTAACGTTTTGTCACTAATTAATATGAGTATTAACATGAGTATTACCCTATTTTGTAAGCATGATCCCAGTCGTTGCAAAATCACTGCGTCTAGGTTACCTCAAATACACAAGGTTCTGTCAGCATTTTCTAGAACTTATCCTTTCTATAGAAATAAAAGTACTGAACATACCTTAAAGCAGGTAATCTGCAGACCGTTCCCCCAACTGAAGTTTTCCCATACTCTTCAGTTATGTGTGAGAACAGTAATGGACCTTAGTTACAAACCGCTAAGATCATCAACCTCCAGGCAGAACTCTTCTTCTAATTTCTGCCTGAGAGTAAAACAGTACAACGCTGGTACCGTTTAAAAATAACAAACTCTTGATTGAAGGTAAAACTACACTAAGTCACCACATATCTCTTTATACTTCCTATCTTGTCGAGAGTTGCAAAGAGAATGACTGGAGGTGGGGGTTAGGGGAGGAGCTATATAGACAGCTCTGCTGTGAGTGTCCTCTTTGCAACTTCCTGTTGGGAAGGAGAATATCCCACAAGTAATGGATTAACCCGTGGACTGGATACACCTTACAAGAGAAATATGTTTATTATAACTTCAGGGGTATTAATATGTACGTTGCAAAATATTATTTGATATTTTATATGTTGTCTTCTACTAGTTCGTTTCCAAATCACAGTCTGTTATATAAAGTAAAGAAATTTAAGGAGGATCACCATATGAGATCCAAAAGTGGTCTCTTATTTGCTCTGAATCACCTTCTATAACATTGTATTAATTCTCTCTGGGAGGTCCAAGAGTGGCCTCATTTACCATATGGAAGGTTTCTAGTTTGATTGACAAATTATGAATATACTTGTACCCCTGTCATATGTCCTAAAAGTAAGCAATGTGTTTCTCTCTTCTCGTTAACACATATTGAGCACATGATGTAATTTATTTTGTCTGGTTTTTTTTTATATGGACACATTCGTTTCTATGCCTTGAAATGACCCTTAAATAAAAAATAAAAAAACAGTTCCAGCATTCACTCAGAGCATTAGAATTGCACTCTGTACTATACATCTCACTGTCATTAACTCACAAACTCTTTCATCCACCGCTAGCAAATCTCAGATATATTCTGTTCATCTCTCACCAGGCTCTTTACGATTTTCAGCAGCTCCTCCATCACTACAGCAATGCCCTGATACCCCAACAGGCGGCATATGGTCTTGAAGTGAGGAGGTCCCACAAAGTTGCGATATGAACTGTATATGTGGCTGTAGGCTATATTGAGAGGCTGTAGTAAGAGAGGACAATACGATGTATGATTGTAGTGATTTCATGATAAAAGTGAACAAAAAACCTAAACTAATAATTATTGCATCAGACATAACTTAAGTAATCATAATTATTTATGTACTACTAAGTGTTTTATTAAAAAGTCTTTTGAAAAAGTATAACATATTAACCAAGTAAAAGCTAACAGTGCTCAATTTGTCATTATAGATCCCTCCCCCTCACAGTATGCAAAGGGGTAGATTTAACAATGTCCGCCGCACATCGATAAATACAGACAGAATACGCTGTCGGCATTTATCATTGCACAAACATTTCTAGTGAAACGCTTGTGCAATGCCGCCCCCTGCAGATTCACGACTTGGCCACTAGCAGGGGTATCAATCAACCCGATCATATCTGATCAGGCTGATTGCTGTCCGCCTCCTCAGAGGTGGCAGACGAGTTAAGGAGCAGCGTCCTTATGACTGCTGCTTCTTAACTTATGTGAGGAACCTGTTGCATTCGCAGCATAATAAATAGGCCCCAAAAGCTTTATGTGGATTATAAATTGTCACATATACAGCAGATGGGGTGTATTGCAAATGCTGCAGTGTTGCCAATAAAATTAGCAAATTAAAAGAAAGGTGGCTGTTCGGTATTTGTGCTGCTTAATATTTCTGTATAAATGTAAATAAATTGTAATTGTGGTTATCAGCACTGGTATGCTGCAGCTTGTTGATATGTGTTATATGTAAGATTGTTACATTAAAGATGTCTTTCAAGGGGTGTGCCCTTGGCCTGGAAAACAATAAATATTTTTCTAACAAAATGGCAGTTAAATTCCTTTAAACATTTGTTTGCATGAATATTATATTTTGCAATACTATGGCCCATAGTTATCAAGGTCTGGCGGACCTGATCCGACACTGCGGATCAGGTCCGCCAGACCTCGCTGAGTACGGCGAGCAATACGCTCGCCGTATTCAGCATTGCACCAGCAGCTCACAAGAGCTGCTGGTGCAACGCCGCCCCCTGCAGACTCGCGGCCAATCGGACACCAGCAGGGGGTGTCAATCAACCCGATCGTACTCGATCGGGTTGATTTCCGGCAATGTTTGTCCGCCTGCTCTGTCTTTGTGACCGCTGCTTCATAACTGCTGTTTCTGGCGAGTCTGATGACTTGCCAGAAACACAGGGCATCAAGCTCCATTCGGAGCTTAATACATATGCCCCTATGAATCATTTATATATGCTTTAATATTCCTTTAAAGGGATAGGAAAGTCAAAATTTAACTTGCATGGTTCAGACAGAACATATCATTTTAAAACACTTTTAAATTCACTTCTATTTTCAAATGCGCTTTGTTCTCTTGGTATCCTTTGTTGTAAAAGACTAAGCCATATCTTACACTAGTGGAAGCTAGCTGCTGATTGGTGCCTGCACACATATGTTTCTTGTGATTGGCTAACTAGATGTGTTCATCTAGCTGCCAGTAGTGCAGTACTGTTCCTTCAGCAAAGGGTAACAAGATAATGAAGCAAATTTGATAATAGAAGGAAATTGAAAAGTTGTTTAAAATTGTATGTTCTATCTGAATCATATAAATGTTGGGGTTTACTGTCCCTTTAAGTGAGAACCGCTAACTTGTAAATACCTCATAAGTGCAGTATAGCACCTGCTCCCTCATATGAAAATATCTCATTGGAGTAGTGCTGTACTGATCCTAAATGCATCACCCAATACCTTGTGTGTGTGTAATGTGTATTCTTTCTGGTATCCCACTGGCTCACCTCAATATCCTCATGAAAAACATTGATTCTGGGAGCTATAGTTCTTCTGGATTTAATAAGTTTACTAGTAAAGCAAAACAGAACTAACACTCCCTATTATTATTATTATTATAGCCAATAAGATTACAGACTTAAAATCCTGCCTAGACTTCGTATATGGATTTGGTTTTCTTTGGTAGCAGTGACATCTATCAGAGGCATTTAAGCATCTTAAGTGCTCTAAAGCAGTGTTTCTCAACTCCAGTCCTCAAATACCCCAAACAGGCCAGATTATCATGATATCTAAATAGATCACAGGTGAAATAATCAGATGATTAGTAACCATGGTTACTAACCTGCTGTCAGCCATTAACTGATTATTTCACCTGTGCTCTAGTTAAGATATCATGAAAATCTGAACTGTTAAGGGTACTTGAGTACTGGAGTTGAGAAACACTGCTCTAGAGGTATCTTTTATAGACCAGATGCCCATAGGCAGTGGCCAAATTTGGGTAATTGGAAATCTGGCACTGGGAGCAAATGGAAATATGAAAATATGATCTTTAATATTGAAAATGTGTACATTTTGTAACCTACAAATGGATCATAGCAATGGCAAAGTGCCTATCCTTATGAGAAAATGATGCTATCTTGTTCACTCACCTTTGACCCATAGAGATAATATGGTTGTACATTTGCAGGTTTGTCTCTTTGAGGTTCCTGTGTAAAGGGAATGGCTGTGCGGACAAACCTGAGAGAGTAAAAGTAATATAATGGTCAAACTTTAAAAAGTGAAATATCTATCTATCTTTCTATCTATCTATCTATCTATCTATCTATCTATCTATCTATCTATCTATCTATCTATCTATCTATCTATCTATCTATCTATCTTTCTATCTATTATCTAACTTGTTATTTATAGGCTGAGGGACTCTGCTCATCAAGGAATCGTGTTATTTTGCACACCGCTAGGTCATGTCTTATTCAACACATTTATGATATGGACACTGAACTGTAAAATTCCCCTTAATGTGTTCAAAGTGACTTATTCTTTCATATTTATTTATTTGAAATAGCTGATTTTGCTCATTAAAGCCATCACCTATTGTTCTCAAGGGCATGTGTATTTAAATGGACTGAGCCTGCAGGAAGAACATACTTATGTTTTATCTCTTTATTTATACACAAAGGCCAATCATTAGGTATTAAAGGGCTAATTACAGCTGGTTGGTTCACATTGGCATATCCAAAACATATAAATGGGGGACACTTATTAGAGACCCACAGGTGATTTATCGCCACAGGAGAAGGGAAACCAGATGTGTCATGAGCTCAGTTGGACATGATATGGGAAAGACCTAGTGGAGCGGGGGATGGGATGATTGGTGGTGGGAAATGAAGAATGATAATGGTAAGGGGCACATGGGGGGCAGCCATTATGCTGGGGAGGGGGGTAGTGCCCCACTAGCGCAAAGCCACTGGGGTTCAAGGAGAAAAAACTGCTATTTTTTTTTTTAATTCTATCCCCCACCCCCACTGTGAGGCTACTTTATGCTGAGGTATCCTGTTTACATAGCTTTTCTACCACCAAAACTGCAGTATAGGTAGTGTATTCAACAGGCAAATGCAGGCATGTCAAATTACAAAATAGAGGTAAAGATGCTGTTTGTAAACAATATAAATTGATCATTGTGAAGACATTAAGGGGGAGAAAAACATAATTTATGCTTACCTGATAAATTCCTTTCTTCTGTTGTGTGATCAGTCCACGGGTCATCATTACTTCTGGGATATTATCTGCTCCCCTACAGGAAGTGCAAGAGGATTCACCCAGCAGAGTTGCTATATAGCTCCTCCCCTCTACGTCACCTCCAGTCATTCGACCAAAGACCAACGAGAAAGGAGAAACCAAGGGTGTAGTGGTGACTGAATTATAATTTTAAAAAATATGTACCTGCCTTAAAAAACAGGGCGGGCCGTGGACTGATCACACAACAGAAGAAAGGAATTTATCAGGTAAGCATAAATTATGTTTTCTTCTGTTATGTGTGATCAGTCCACGGGTCATCATTACTTCTGGGATACCAATACCAAAGCAAAAGTACACGGATGACGGGAGGGATAGGCAGGCTCATTATACAGAAGGAACCACTGCCTGAAGAACCTTTCTCCCAAAAATAGCCTCCGAAGAAGCAAAAGTGTCAAATTTGTAAAATTTGGAAAAAGTATGAAGCGAAGACCAAGTTGCAGCCTTGCAAATCTGTTCAACAGAGGCCTCATTCTTAAAGGCCCAAGTGGAAGCCACAGCTCTAGTGGAATGAGCTGTAATTCTTTCAGGAGGCTGCTGTCCAGCAGTCTCATAGGCTAAACGTATTATGCTACGAAGCCAAAAGGAGAGAGAGGTAGCAGAAGCTTTTTGACCTCTCCTCTGTCCAGAATAAACGACAAACAGGGAAGAAGTTTGGCGAAAATCTTTAGTTGCCTGCAAGTAGAACTTGAGGGCACGAACTACATCCAGATTGTGTAGAAGACGTTCCTTCTAGAAGAAGGATTTGGACACAAGGATGGAACAACAATCTCTTGATTGATATTCCTGTTAGAGACAACCTTAGGTAAGAACCCAGGTTTAGTACGCAGAACTACCTTGTCTGAGTGAAAGATCAGATAAGGAGAATCACAATGTAGGGCTGATAACTCAGAGACTCTTCGAGCCGAGGAAATAGCCATTAAAAATAGAACTTTCCAAGATAACAATTTTATATCAATGGAATGAAGGGGTTCAAACGGAACACCCTGTAAAACGTTAAGAACTAAGTTTAAACTCCATGGCGGAGCAACAGTTTTAAACACAGGCTTGATCCTAGCTAAAGCCTGACAAAAGGCCTGGATGTCTGAATTTTCTGACAGACGCCTGTGTAACAAGATGGACAGAGCTGAGATCTGTCCCTTTAATGAGCTAGCCGATAAACCCTTTTCTAAACCTTCTTGTAGAAAAGACAATATCCTAGGAATCCTAACCTTACTCCAGGAGTAATCTTTGGATTCACACCAGTATAGGTATTTACGCCATATTTTATGGTAAATCTTTCTGGTAACAGGCTTCCTAGCCTGTATCAGGGTATCAATAACCGACTCAGAAAAACCACGTTTTGATAAAATCAAGCGTTCAATTTCCAAGCAGTCAGCTTCAGAGAAGTTAGACTTTGATGTTTGAATGGACCCTGAATCAGAAGGTCCTGTCTTAGAGGTAGAGACCAAGGCGGACAGGATGACATGTCCACTAGATCTGCATACCAAGTCCTGCGCGGCCATGCAGGCGCTATTAGAATCACTGATGCTCTCTCCTGTTTGATTTTGGCAATCAATCGAGGAAGCAGTGGGAAGGGTGGAAACACATAAGCCATCCTGAAGTTCCAAGGTGCTGTCAAAGCATCTATCAGAACCGCTCCCGGATCCCTGGATCTGGATCCGTAGCGAGGAAGTTTGGCGTTCTGGCGAGACGCCATGAGATCTATCTCTGGTTTGCCCCAACGTTGAAGTATTTGGGCAAAGACCTCCGGATGAAGTTCCCACTCCCCCGGATGAAGAGTCTGGCGACTCAAGAAATCCGCCTCCCAGTTCTCCACACCCGGGATGTGGATTGCTGACAGGTGGCAAGAGTGAGACTCTGCCCAGCGAATTATCTTTGATACTTCTATCATTGCTAGGGAGCTTCTTGTCCCTCCTTGATGGTTGATGTAAGCTACAGTCGTGATGTTGTCCGACTGAAACCTGATGAACCCCCGAGTCTTTAACTGGGGCCAAGCTAGAAGGGCATTGAGAACTGCTCTCAATTCCAGAATGTTTATTGGCAGGAGACTTTCCTCCCGACTCCATTGACCCTGAGCCTTCAGAGAATTCCAGACAGCGCCCCAACCTAGAAGGCTGGCGTCTGTTGTTACAATTGTCCAGTCCGGCCTGCTGAACGGCATCCCCCTGGACAGATGTGGCCGAGAAAGCCACCATAGAAGAGAGTTTCTGGTCTCTTGATCCAGATTCAGAGTGGGGGACAAATCTGAGTAATCCCCATTCCACTGACTCAGCATGCACAATTGCAGCGGTCTGAGATGTAGGCGTGCAAAGGGAACTATGTCCATTGCTGCTACCATTAAGCCGATCACCTCCATGCATTGAGCTACTGACGGGAGTTGAATGGAATGAAGGACACGGCATGCATTTAGAAGCTTTGTTAATCTGTCCTCTGTCAGATAAATCTTCATTTCTACAGAATCTATAAGAGTCCCCAAGAATGGAACTCTTGTGAGAGGAAAGAGAGAACTCTTCTTTTCGTTCACTTTCCATCCATGCGACCTTAGAAATGCCAGAACTAACTCTGTATGAGACTTGGCAGTTTGAAAGCTTGAAGCTTGTATCAGAATGTCGTCTAGGTACGGAGCTACCGAAATTCCTCGCGGTCTTAGTACCGCCAGAAGGGCACCCAGAACCTTTGTAAAGATTCTTGGAGCCGTAGCCAATCCGAATGGAAGGGCTACAAACTGGTAATGCCTGTTTAAGAAGGCAAACCTTAGATACCGGTAATGATCCTTGTGAATCGGTATGTGAAGGTAAGCATCCTTTAAATCCACTGTGGTCATGTACTGACCCTCTTGGATCATGGGTAAGATTGTCCGAATAGTTTCCATTTTGAACGATGGAACTCTTAGGAATTTGTTTAGGATCTTTAAATCCAAGATTGGCCTGAAAGTTCCCTCTTTTTTGGGAACCACAAACAGGTTTGAGTAAAACCCTTGTCCTTGTTCCGACCGCGGAACCGGATGGGTCACTCCCATTAATAATAGATCTTGTACACAGCGTAGAAACGCGTCCTTCTTTATTTGGTTTGTTGACAACCTTGACAGATGAAATCTCCCTCTTGGGGGAGAGAATTTGAAGTCTAGAAGGTATCCCTGAGATATGATCTCTAGCGCCCAGGGATCCTGGACATCTCTTGCCCAAGCCTGGGCGAAGAGAGAGAGTCTGCCCCCCACTAGATCCGGTCCCGGATCGGGGGCCCTCGGTTCATGCTGTCTTTGGGGCAGCAGCAGGTTTACTGGTCTGCTTGCCCTTGTTCCAGGACTGGTTAGGCTTCCAGCCTTGTCTGTAACGAGCAACAGCTCCTCCCTGTTTTGGTGCAGTGGAAGTTGGCGCTGCTCCTGCTTTGAAATTCCGAAAGGGACGAAAATTAGACTGTCTAGCCTTAGCTTTGGCTTTGTCTTGAGGTAGAGCGTGGCCCTTACCTCCTGTAATGTCAGCAATAATTTCTTTCAAACCGGGCCCAAATAAAGTTTGCCCCTTGAAAGGTATATTAAGTAATTTGGACTTAGAAGTTACATCAGCCGACCAGGATTTTAGCCACAACGCCCTGCGTGCCTGAATGGCGAATCCTGAATTCTTAGCCGTAAGTTTGGTTAAATGTACTACGGCCTCCGAAATGAATGAATTAGCTAGTTTAAGGACTCTAAGCCTGTCCGTAATGTCGTCCAGCGTAGCTGAACTAAGGTTCTCTTCCAGAGACTCAATCCAAAATGCTGCCGCAGCCGTGATCGGCGCGATGCATGCAAGGGGTTGTAATATAAAACCTTGTTGAACAAACATTTTCTTAAGGTAACCCTCTAATTTTTTATCCATAGGATCTGAAAAGGCACAGCTATCCTCCACCGGGATAGTGGTACGCTTAGCTAAAGTAGAAACTGCTCCCTCCACCTTAGGGACCGTCTGCCATAAGTCCCGTGTGGTGGCGTCTATTGGAAACATCTTTCTAAATATTGGAGGGGGTGAGAACGGCACACCGGGTCTATCCCACTCCTTAGTAACAATTTCAGTTAATCTCTTAGGTATAGGAAAAACGTCAGTACTCGCCGGTACCGCAAAGTATTTATCCAACCTACACATTTTCTCTGGTATTGCAACAGCGTTACAATCGTTGAGAGCTGCTAAGACCTCCCCTAGTAATACACGGAGGTTTTCCAATTTAAATTTAAAATTTGAAATATCTGAATCCAATCTGTTTGGATCAGAACCGTCACCCACAGAATGAAGCTCTCCGTCCTCATGCTCTGCAAGCTGTGACGCAGTATCAGACATGGCCCTAGAATTATCAGCGCACTCTGTCCTCACCCCAGAGTGATCACGCTTGCCTCTTAGTTCTGGTAATTTAGCCAAAACTTCGGTCATAACAGTAGCCATATCTTGTAATGTTATCTGTAATGGCTGCCCAGATGTACTAGGCGCCATAATATCACGCACCTCCCGGGCGGGAGATGCAGGTACTGACACGTGAGGCGAGTGAGCCGGCATAACTCTCCCCTCGCTATTTGGTGAAATTTGTTCAATTTGTACAGATTGGCTTTTATTTAAGGTAGCATCAATACAGTTAGTACATAAATTTCTATTGGGCTCCACCTTGGCATTGGAACAAATGACACAGGTATCTTCCTCTGAATCAGACATGTTTAACACACTGGCAATAAACATGCAACTCGGTTACAATTTTATTTAATAAAAACGTACTGTGCCTCAAGAAGCACTAAACGATTAAATGACAGTTGAATAATGAACTGAAAAACAGTTATGGCATCACTCTTAACAAACAACACAACTTTTTAGCAAAGGTTTGTTCCCATTAGTAAAATATAAAAATTACAGAGCAACGTTTTAAATCACAGTCACTATATAAGTCTCACAGCTCTGCTGAGAGAATCTACTTCCCTTCAAAGAAGTTTGAAGACCCCTGAGTTCTGTTAGAGATGAACCGGATCATGCAGAAAAACTGACTGGAAATTTTTGATGCGTAGCAAAGAGCGCCAAAAACGGCCCCTCCCTCTCACACAGAGCAGTGAGAGAGAAACGAAACTGTCATAAATAACACAAGCAAACTGCCAAGTGGAAAATAATGCCCAAATACTTATTCACTCAGTACCTCATTAATGCAAACGATTCTACATTCCAGCAAAAACGTTTAACATGAAAAATACCTAATAAAAGGTTTAATGTACTTTTACAGAGTAATTCCGGTGAAATACCATCCCCAGAATACTAAAGTGTAGAGTATACATACATGTTCATTATAACGGTATGGCAGGATTTTTTCATCAATTCCATTCAGAAAATAAAAACTGCTACATACCTCAATGCAGATTCAACTGCCCGCTGTCCCCTGATCTGAAGTTTTTACCTCCCTCAGATGGCCGAGAAACAGCAATATGATCTTAACTACTCCGGTTAAAATCATAAGAAAAAACTCTGGTAGATTCTTCTTCAAACTCTGCCAGAGGGGTAATAACACGCTCCGGTGCTATTGTAAAATAACAAACTTTTGATTGAAGTTCTAAAAACTAAGTATAATCACCATAGTCCTCTCACACCTCCTATCTAGTCTTTGGGTGCAAGAGAATGACTGGGGGTGACGTAGAGGGGAGGAGCTATATAGCAACTCTGCTGGGTGAATCCTCTTGCACTTCCTGTAGGGGAGCAGATAATATCCCAGAAGTAATGATGACCCGTGGACTGATCACACATAACAGAAGAAATGTTCCTTTAAATCGTGGTGAGATAACATTAGTTTGCTGCTGATTTTTTTATTTTTATTTATGCAACACCGATCTTAAAAGTATTTAAGTTAAAAGTAAATGATCTCTATAGTCCTATAATATATAACAAGACACCCTGTAATTATTCTATATTTCTTTCTCCTCAGTAGATTAGTAGTATTTTAGCAATGACCTGGTCTCACAGGTAGCTGTACAATTTTATCCCATGAGCACATACAAACTCTTAAAAGACAGCTGATTGAGAAAATAATAACTGAACAGATTTTTGGGAAAAAAATTATTTGAGAAAGTGCTGCACACACTCAGTTGCAGTAATTGTGTGCGGTGATTATTTTTTTTATGTATAATGTAATGCCCTGCACTGGAACTAAGGAATTTGATATATTTGATGTCTATAGAATGTACATATGGTAAATGAATGAGAGTCTTCAGAGGGTGAATGTATTAATACATTCATGCAGGAGAATGTGTACTGTGACTTTTGATTGTTCTTGGCACAATACTTCAAAAAAGTTATAAGTACATTATCATACCCAGATCATTGAAAGTTGTATTGTACGCTTTAGGTTAGTGTGCACAAAACAGAGCAAAACCTTTATATTTTTTCAGTGGCTGAATTGTTCTATATAATTCATGTGGCTTTTTTTATATATGTTATGCAACTTATAAACTGTGAATAAAAACTGAAAAAATGTAAACCCCCTGCTCTGTATTGTGTGTGCTAAGCTGAAGCATAGGATATAGCTGTCAAAAAAGCCATCAACATCAGTGATCTGTGAATGTGCACCACTCCTATCACAGGGTGCAAGAAAAGAATACGTGAGCTCCAAGATGGCGCCCAAAGTATAAAAACACAGAGCTTCCCCAGTAGGCACTTGTCAAGGGTTAAAAACAAAGAAGATGGCTCAGAAGAGAGCTGCAGGCAAAGGAGGAAAAACAACATAATGGTGAGTAGTAATCAGTCAGTTGAAGTTGTGTCCATCAGTTTTTATGTCCCTTTAAGAAACTAGATCATAGAGTGAAAAGATACATTTAAACAGTGACGTGCGGTGAGGTCAGAGGCTAGTGAGGCACTGGCTATGATAAATATCTTACATCCATGCCAGCGCTCTAGATTTGCACCTACCGGTTAGTTGAACCATTATAACAATAGTTGGGCAGGAAGTCAAAGTTGAGCTCCCAAAAGACGTGGAGAGTGTTTCTTCCGTATGGAGCTGACACATTATGATTTGCCTCTCTGAACATGGCATCAAAACTATCCAATGTCAGATGCTTTGAAAGCAGACGGTGAGTTAAGCGATTAATATCCAGCAGCCACTCCAGCTCCTAAGGGAGGAGAATGAAAGTGGTGAGAGATGGGTAAAACCCTAAAGGGATATGAAACCCACGTTTTCTTTCATAATTCAGATAGAGCATACAATTTGAAAAAGAAGGAATGTAAGCTTAGGAGCCGGCCCATTTTTGGTTCAGCATTTGGGTAGCGCTTGCTGATTGGTGGCTGTACATATATGCGTCGTCATTGGTTTACCCAATGTGCTCAGCTAGATCCCTGTAATGCATTGCTGCTTCTTCAACAAAGAATACCAGGAGAATTAAGCAAATTTAAAGAAGAAAATTGGAAAGATGTTTAAAATTGTATGTTCTATCTGGATCATGAAAAAAAAAAGTTAGAGTTTCATGTCCCTTTAAAATGAAAAAAAAAAAATCCCTCTACAGGACAATCATCTGTGACGCATGCAAAAAACAATCTGTGACTGCAGCTTGCACAAGCTAATAAATCCCTGAGCTCATGGATTAGAGGCTAAGACCTTACTGACATCATGCAGACACATACAACGCATTGTGGAGAATAATAAGAAAGAAAGAAAAGAGCATCCCCTAAGCACTCAAATGTAATAATCTATTTAGAGCTAAATTACAAGTGGAACACTAATTCATTGCGCACCCGCAAACTGGCACATTCACCGTTTGCGGGCATGCAATATATAACCTCTGGTTAATTTTTTAAATGTGCCCCAATTGCCCCCCAAATACAGTGTGTAGTGTTTTTTTTTTAAATAAAAAATAGTAGCATTTTTTATTTAAAATAAATAAATAACTGCACTAGGCAGTTTTTGGGGGCAAAAGATGGCGGGAGTCGGGTGTTTAAAAAAACACAAAAAAACGGCATTGAAAAGTGCCTTTACATAGCGGTCTATAGGAACTGTGTGTTCCCAGCAAATATATATATTTAATGTGTTAATATATGTATATACACATATAAGCATATACATATATATTTGCACTTTGCTGCCCATCGCTGCGCAACTTACCCTTCGCATGCGCTCCCCATTGGAATCTATGGAAGCGCGCTCTCATGAGCGCAATGCTTCTGTGCAATGCAAACGCAAGGTTGCGTTCACATTGCACCTAACTCGTAATACCAGCAGCACACATTTGCATATATAGTTTTAGAGAAAGCGATATTTTGCGCTCCTCCACTTGTAATCTAAACCTTAATGTCTCTAACCCCCCAAAAGAAGGGGGTATCAAAATTAAACATAACGTTTACTGTGGATGGGTTAAGATAAAAACAGTTAAATACTAAAAATGTATACATACTGGTGAGTCCAATCCAAAATTCCAAACAAAGATCAGTTCCAAAATTATACTTAAATAAATATGCCAAGGAGAAGCACACCCAACTTGCATACAAACCCGATCGCATATTCTTATGTGCGCTAACCTGACATGAAAATAGAAATATTTCCCATTCCACTGTTCTTCACACAGCAGAAGTTCTATTTATTCATAAATATATATATATATCATTGATGTTTTTTTGCACAAATATATATTTATACTTGTCTGGGTTTAACTGCCTGGGACTCTGGGGACAGCACAGCTTCCCGAGAGTGCGATTGAGAACCCAGAGAACATATGCACACACATATAAACTATATATATATATACACACATATTTAGACATGTGTATGTATGTATCTCAGTGTTAAGCCCTTTGTATCCCTTTTTTTCTAACACCTGAGACCTCATATCTTTGAACCCTTTTTTGTGCAATTTTTTTTATAAGTGCAACTGTACCTTGATGTGTATTTTTGATGTGTTTTGTGACACTTTTTTGATCTCTGAGGACGCAATAATCATTCTAGCGTATATTGTGATTGCGCTCACGTGTTTCAACTTGTAATATGAGCGGTAAACCCGACAAGCGCAAAGGGCTGTAATAAACCCCTGTTCACTCGCTTGTTACTGTTAATGTGCAACCCACAGTCTGGCCCACAGTGTGCAACACAAATCAAAAAGATCCCTTCCTAATGACTATCAGTGGTTATTAAAGTCCCACAAGGGAGTAAAAAAGGGATTGGCGATCTACTACGCTCTCATGTTGCTCTACTGTTATTATTTAAAACAATAAAAAGTTTCAAGAGTCCAGCACCTGGGATCCAAGGTGTGCAAACACGGGGGCACTGCACAATACCCCCAGTCAATATAGCAAAAGATGATAGTCGCACCATTAAATGAATGAATTTCTTTATTGAGCCAAGATCAAAAAAATCAGCAACGTTTCGGACACAAGTCCTTAATCTTGCATAACAAACAGACAATAATTCACTTCTTATATACCCAAATAAGTCATACCTTTACAGCTAATTGTAACACCTGTAAAGCCAGGTATATCACTAACAGCCAAATGCTGCCACCATGTGGTCAACTACAAAAATCACACCTCTATAATTAATTTAAATTTTACTATTACTTACTTAGCAATGAATTAATACATAGTCTAAATATATCCATGTACAGTGCAGGCTCTCATGTAATATATTATTTTCATCTACCACTATTCATTTATATTACATATTAGCATAGATAGATATAAACATTGTTTTAAATAAAGATTTACATATAAATTTCTACAGAAAAATTGACCAATCTAGTACTTTATTCATGCCACCTGGAAATAATGTACCTAATTCATATATCCAATATGCTTCACGTTTTTGTAATAATTTAATTCGATCACCCCCTCTTCTAGGATGTTTCACCTGTTCCAAAATCTGGAACCTTAATTGGCTTAGATTACGGCCTGCAGACAAAAAGTGATGGGCAACTGGGGCATCCTTTTTCTTGGTTCTGATACTACTTTTGTGTTGGACTATGCGTTCCCTTACGCACTGGGAGGTCTCCCCCACATACCCCAGCCCACATGGGCATTTAATAAAATATATCACAAAATCAGTATTACAAGTATAGTGTCCCTTAATGAAATATTTTTTTACCAGTACTTGGATGACTAAATGTTGGCCCTTTAATTACACTATTACAATTTGAGCACCCTAAGCAGGGAAAACTCCCCAGATTTTTCTTACCAATATAAGTTTGAACCGGTCCCTTAGATGGACCAATATCTGCCCTTACCAGAACATCTTTTATATTTTTTCCTCTTTTAAAGGCTGGCATAGGAGGATTCTTAAATTCCTGAATATCAGGGTTACAAGTGCTCAAAATGTGCCAATGCCTGCAAATAATCTTCATAACCTGTTGATTCCAAGGTGCAAATTGACTTACAAAAACTAGTCTAGGGTTTTTTTTATTCTTCACAGGTTTTTTCTTTTCCAATAACATGTCCCTAGGGGTGTTTAATGCATTCTTAAATTCAGTCTCAATTAATTCACATGGATATCCCCTTTGAAGGAAACGATCTCCCATTTCTTTAAGCCTGTCCTTAACCACTGTTTCGTCAGACACAATACGCCTTACACGTAGAAACGGGCTCCTGGGTAAAGATCTTACCAATGAAGGGGGGTGTGCACTCTTATAGTGCAGGAGAGTGTTGCAATCTGTTTCTTTCCTATAAAGGTCCACAGTTAGACCTGATTTACATTTTGACACAACTGTGTCCAGAAATACAACACTCTCCTCATTAAAGACCAACTTAAATCTAATGTGACTAGTC
Source organism: Bombina bombina (assembly GCF_027579735.1). NCBI lineage: Eukaryota > Metazoa > Chordata > Amphibia > Anura > Bombinatoridae > Bombina > Bombina bombina. The sequence continues at coordinate 1,039,120,398 of NC_069504.1, forward strand.
GCTGCATTTAAATCATTAACAAAATTTACCAGGGTTCCAATGTCGCCCCCCCCCCACACACCAAACACATCATCAATATAGCGCCACCAGGTGGCGCTATATGATAGAAAAAAAGAATTATTATATACAAAATGTTCCTCAAACATATTCATAAAAATATTGGCGTATGTGGGGGCGACATTGGAACCCATGGCAGTCCCTTGGAGCTGAAGATAATAACTATCCTCAAAAAGAAAATAGTTACACCCTAAAACAATATTAAGTAACTGCAGAATAAATTCTGCCTGTGAAGTAGTATATCTATCAGATTCACTCAGAACTTTCTCCACTGCTCCAATCCCTGCCTCATGTGTGATAGCTGTATACAGTGATGTCACATCAATACTAAAAAGAATGCATTTACTTTCCTCTAAATATAGATCACGCAATTTAGCAAGAAAATCTCCTGTGTCTTGGATGTATGAACTAGAATTAACAAAAGGTCTAAGAACTTTATCCAAATATATTGACACCTTGGACAATACTGAGCCCATGCCTGCCACAACTGGGCGGCCAGGAGGTGCTTGCAGGTCTTTATGCACTTTTGGCAAAGTATACATCACTGGAGTGATGTCCTCAGATTCAAGTAAAAACCTTCTCACATCCTTACCAATAATGCCATTATTAAATGCAAACTGAACACAGGCCTCAATCTCTTTCTTTATCTCAAAGATAGGGTTGTGGGTCAACAGTTTATACACATCAATATCAGATAATTGTTTTTTAATTTGTTGGACATAATATTTTTTGATCTTGGCTCAATAAAGAAATTCATTCATTGAACTTGGTTGTGCGACTATCATCTTTTGCTATTATTTAAAACAATACTGGGTATTCCCGTATTAACTCCTAAGCAAAAAATTATTATTCTATAGAAGAGACCATCCTTCATATCGATAGCTCAAGTAAAAACCCATGCTAAGGGTTAGTATGCTAAGGGTTAGTATGTGATCGTTGCTTACTTTCCGAAGCCTGATTGTAGTAATGTTCACATTACTTAATGACAGGGAGAGAGTGCGCTTTCTCTACTCAAACTCTAAGCGTTGCTGAAGATTGTTTAATTATCCTCTCATGCTAGACTGCAGGACTTCTGTCCTGCAGCACCTACCCTCTGGAACACTCTCCCTCGTGCTGTCAGGCTTTGCCCAAATCTTTCTTACTTTAAATGCTCTCTGAAGACTTTTCTGTTCAGAGAAGCCTACCACCCAACTCAATAATATTCCTTTTACCTAACAACATTTCCCTCCTCTAACTCTGCATTAACATCTTTCTCAATCTTGCAGTCCTCAACTCCTGTTTCTCAACCTCCTACCCTTCTAGATTGTAAGTTCCCACGGGAATAGGGCCCTTGATTCCTCCTGTATGTGTTTGTAAATTCTGTCCTGTCTCTTAGTCTTAGAAGTTTTATACTATTGTTTTATTTAAATGATCTGTATCCATGGACAGCGCTGCGGAATATGATGGCGCTTTATAAATAAAGTATAATAATAATAATAATTATGTTGATAGAAATGTTAATGTTTACCTCACGTGGGTTACGTCAGATTCTGAGTGTCCATTTTATTATGATTGGCCAGGTATTGTGGGAGGCGGTCCTGAGGGTGACAGATACACACGGGCTGGCCCATTGAATAGCACATATGTGATGAATACTGGGAAGGATTTTGCTATTAGGCTGAATCGCTATAGGTTGTTCAGCAATACACGTAATGATTGAATATGCACTCACCTGAGGAGCATGCGCTCTTGTATATACAGATTCCCTGTCATTCTGTAGCAGAGACGGGGATCAGATAAACATGTAGGGTTCATATGCTATATCACTTAGAATTGGTTCTTTCTGATGATGCTCACTATAGGATAGATGGGTTATTAAATACCCTGATTGACGAGGGTTTTGTTGCCTTTGAAAAAGCATTAAGGCACAAAGAGCGTCAGGCTTCCTGGTGCGGTCCTCTCCTTCAAAGGGCCACTATGGTAATTGTGTTCCATGCTTATTTATTGTGTTTACACATTTTTGCTTAGGTGTTAGCATGGGAATACCCAGTATTGTTTTTTCCAATGCTTGTATATTGCATATATGTTACTGTTCAAATATGTAATCCATCTATGTGCATTTAAATTTTGTTTCAATCAGCCAATAGAATGCAAGCTCAATCCTATTGGCTGATTGGATCAGCCAATAGGATTGAAGTTCAATCCTATTGGCTGATTGTATCAGCCAATATGATTTTTTCAACCTTAATTCTGATTGGCTGTTAGAATTCTATCAGCCAATCAGAATCCAAAGGACGCCATCTTGGATGACGTCACTTAAAGGAACCTTCATTCGTCGGGAGTCGTCGGAAGAAGAGGATGCTCCGCGCCGGATGTCTTGAAGATGAACCCGCTCCGCGCCAGATGGATGAAGATAGAAGATGCCGTCTGGATGAAGACTTCTGCCCGTCTGGAGGACCACTTCTCCTGGCTTGGATGAAGACTTCTCCCGGCTTCGTTGAGGACTTCTTGCCGCTTCATTGAGGACTTCTCCCGGCTTCGTTGACGATGGATGTCCAGTCTTCAAAACGGCAAGTGGATCTTCAGGGGTTAGTGTTAGGTTTTTTAAGGGTTTATTGGGTGGGTTTTAGTTTTAGATTAGGGTTTGGGCAGCAATAGAGCTAAATGCCCTTTTAAGGGCAATGCCCATCCAAATGCCCTTTTCAGGGCAATGGGGAGCTTAGGTTTTTTTTAGTTACGGTTTTATTTGGGAGGCTGGTTGTGTGGGTGGTGGGTTTTACTGTTGGGGGTTGTTTGTATTTTTTTACAGGTAAAAGAGCTGATTTCTTTGGGGCAATGCCCAGCAAAAGGCCCTTTTAAGGGCTATTGGTAGTTTAGTTTAGGCTAGGGTTTTTTTTTAATTTTATGGGGGGCTTTTTTATTTTGATAGGGCTATTAGATTTGGTGTAATTAGTTTAAATATCTTGTAATTTGTTTTTTATTTTGTGTAATTTAGTGTTTTTTTTTGTAATTTAGGTATTTGTATTTAATTTAGTTAATTGTATTTAATTTATGTAATTTATTTATTTAATTGTAGTGTAAGGTTAGGTGTTGGTGTAAGACAGGTTAGGTTTTATTTTACAGGTAAATTTGTATTTATTTTAGCTAGGTAGTTATTAAATAGTTAATAACTATTTAGTAACTATTCTATCTAGTTAAAATAAATACAAACTTGCCTGTAAAATAAAAATAAACCCTAAGCTAGCTACAATGTAACTATTAGTTATATTGTAGCTGTTTTAAATAGGAATTATTTAGTTATTAATAGTAGGTTTTCTTTAGATTTATTTTAATTATATTTAAGTTAGTGGGTGTTAGGGTTAGACTTAGATTTTGGGGTTAATAACTTAAGTATAGTGGCGGCGACATTGGGGGCGGCAGATTAGGGGTTAATAAATGTAGGTAGGTGGCGGCGATGTTAGGGACGGCAGATTAGGGGTTAATACTATTTAACTAGTGTTTGCGATGCAGGAGTACGGCGGTTTAGGGGTAAATATGTTTATTATAGTGGCGGCGATGTCTGGAGCGGCAGATTAGGGGTTAATAATTTTATTTTAGTGTTTGCGATGAGGGAGGGCCTTGGTTTTTAGGGGTTAATAGGTTTATGGGTGTTAGTGTACTTTTAGCACTTTAGTTATGAGTTTTATGTTACAGCGTTGTAGCGTAAAACTCATAACTACTGACTTTAGAATGCGTTACGAATCTTGACGGTATAGGGTGTACCGCTCACTTTTTGGCCTCCCAGGAAAAGCTTGTAATATCAGCGCTATGAAAATCCCATTGAAAAAAGACTTAACGCAATTTGCGTAAGTTGATTTGCGTTATGGCCAAAAAAGTGTGCGCAGCCCCTAAACCTGCAAGACTTGTAATAGCAGCGGTAGTGAAAAAGCAGCGTTATAACCTGATAATGCTGCTTTTTCACCATAACGCAAAACTCGTAATCTAGCCGATAGTTTTAGAACCTCATTTAGTATCTAATTTCTCTGGTTTAGTTTTTTTTTTTCTGTTTCTTATTCTTACTACTTTGGATCACAAATTATTGTTGATAAATCTTTATGACACAAGATTATATTATATGGGGCTAATGTGTATTTATTTAGAATGTAATATATGGAGCTCCAATTTGATGTATGCTGTATTGTGATGTGCTTTGAGGATCCATTAACTGTGTTTTTTGTACATTTACTGATATTACATTAGGCATATGTTTTATTAAAGAATTGTATCACAATTTTTTTGTTGGGAATTATTTCTTTACTAAAGAATAAGCATTTATGAGTGACCATGTGATGAATAAACAATATGGCCTAGATTGAAAGTGGAGAGTAAAAATGGTAGCTCTATAGTGCGCGAATATTGCTAGAGCACAATCCATAGTGCTTCCATTTTTACTTCCATATTACAACTGGAAAGTAAAATGTTAGCACTCAAAAGCTTAGCGCACACTAACATTTGGAGGTCGGATAGCACAGTCATGCTAAATCCTTTACCTAATAGATTTCTGTGGGTCACTCTACAAACCTTGAGCCTTAAACTCTCTCTCTCTATATATATACTGTATATATATTAATTAAAATATAGTTTAAGACTGTGTGAAGAACACTATTATTATTTTTAGTGCACTTTCTACGGGATGTTAGCATGTGTGCTCTATCCATTGAAATTGTAGGGTGCGCTAAAAAAATAACGGCTGTGCTAACATTCTCTGGTAAAACTACCAGATTGTGCTCTATTCTTAGTTTAGGGCTGGGATACAGACAGTACACCCTGTGCTATCAGTAGCCCCCCACTTGTAACTTTTGCTTACATGTGTAAATATATATAATTTTAATACTTAAGACCCCTGGACTTTTGATATGACTAAATAAGAACACTAGATGGACAAGTATACTCCAAATCCCTGAAGCCCCTTCTGTCAACAGTTTACCATAAGACCTCAGATTAAACTCTAAGGCCCTGAAGCCCCTCTATAAGCTATATATCCACATAAGACCTCCGATCAGAACCCCTGACAATGCAGCTCAAGCAATACAAAGTTACTTTCAACTTGTAATATGACCTCAAAAATAAAAGAGTTATTAATTTAACTTGAGAGATGTTATTGAATCATGGTGCTGATATTTTTGGGCTCCACTTGTAATCTGGGCCTCAATTTACTTGAAGCACCCCTAACAGGAAAGATTCTAATTCCCTGCCTGGTCTGGTCAGCTTCTCACTCACTGGCTGACTCACCTGTACTCTGGTAGGGATTAGGGAAATCCTTATAATATCGCCGGTTATTGACATTTGAGGACTGAAGTTGGGAAACACTGATATAAAGTGTGTCACAGGGAAAGTGACAGGTAAAGAGAATATCATTGTGAAAAAGTGTCAGATATAGGGCCACAGTGAATTATTATTTAGAGTAAAGCGTTCTATAGCCTTGTATGCTCCATGAAATGAGCCTGATAATCCGCATATGTGAAATTAGATGCAGTAATGTGGTAATATGAATATTCCTTCCCTCATCATATATATTTTTTTCTAATGTAACCTAATATAGTCTGTTGTGGGTGCCATTTTCTTTCTAACTTGCTCTCTATTAACTAGTGCTCTAATATTTCCAAATACTTGCTACATTTGTATGAAGTAAAACTGGGTTTTAAAATCAATTCCTAAAAACAGAAAAATATATCTGATGCATTTGGTCACATTCTGGGATATGCATGACCGCCTTTTATTTTTTTCCCTAATAATATTTATGTGTTACATTCAGGAGAAAATAGGGCACAAATTCAAGCCTGTAGGGAGGGGCACTACAACAATGGTGAGAAACACTGCTCTAGGATATGAGGAGTCATGGACTGTCAGAGAGTAGATAAGAATGAGGAATATGTTTTTATAGTTATAAACTTTGCACAAACTTGACACTAAAAAATGTTGACTTAAAAAGATTTAAAAGGGATACTAAACCCATTTGTTTATTTAAATTCATGATTTGGATAGAGCCTGCAATTTTAAGCAACTTTCTAATTCTAATTTACTCCTATTATCAATTTTTCTTTGTTCTCTTGGTATCTTTATTTGAAAAGCAGGAATGAAAGCTTAAAGGGACATTATACACCTGCTTTTTCTTTGCAAAAATGTTTTGTAGATGATCTATTTATATAGCCCATAAAGTGTGTTGTTTTTAAAAAATGGATAGTTTTGCTTATTTTTAAATAACATTGCTCTGATTTTGAGACTCCTAACCAAGCCCCAAAGTTTTAGGAGAATACCGACGTATTCCTACTCCAGCTTGCTTCTGTTTGTGTAAAGGGTCTTTTCATATGCAAAGGGAGAGGGGGGTGTCTGATACTTCCCACTTGCAGTGGGTGTTCCAGTAACCTTTTAAACAGAGCTAAACTGGAAGCTTCTAAGTAAGATTTTAAACGGTTTTATACTGGATTTTTATATCAGTATCTGTGCATATTATTCTTTTTAGTAGTGTCTATTACATGCAGTTATATCAAAATTGGAGTATACTGTCCCTTTAAGGAGCCAGACCATTTTAGGTTCAGCACCTGGGTAGTACTTGCTGATTTGTAGTCACCAATCAGGAAGCGCTATCCAGGGTGCTGAACTTTAAATGGGCCAGCTCGCAAGCTTTCATTACTGCTTTTTCAAATAAAGATACAAAGAGAATGAAGAAAAATTGATAATAGGAGTAAATAAGAAAGTTGCTTAAAATTACAGGCTGTATCCGAATCATAAAAGAAAAAAAAATTGGGTTTAGTATCCCTTTAACCCCTTAGTGACCAGACCATTTTTTAATTTTCTTACCGTTAGGGACTAGGGCTATTTTTACATTTCTGCTGTGTTTGTGTTTAGCTGTAATTTTCCTCTTACTTATTTACTTATCCCACACATATTATATACAGATTTTCTTGCCATTAAATGGACTTTCTAAAGATACCATTATTTTCATCATATCATATAATTTACTATAATTTTTTTTTTAGAAAATCTGATGTAAAAATTGAAAAAAATCCCACACTTTTTCTAACTTTGAGCCCCAAAATCTGTTACCCATCTACAACCACCAAAAAACACCCATGCTAAATAGTTTCTAAATTTTTTCCTGAGTTTAGAAATACCCAATGCTTACATGTTCTTTGCTTTTTTTGCAAGTTATAGGGCAATAAGTACAAGTAGCACATTGGAACACTGATATCTGTTAGGAATCCCTGAATAACCCTTCACTTGTGTATATTTTATTTTAGTAGACAACCCAAAGTATTGATCTAGGCCCATTTTAGTACATTTCATGCCACCATTTCACCGCCAAATGTGATCAAATAAAAAAAATTGTTACATTTTTCACTAACTTTAGGTTTCTCACTGAAATTATTTACAAACAGCTTGTTCAATTATGGCACAAAAGAGTGTAACTGCTTCTATCTGGGATCCCCTTTGTTCAGAAATAGTAGTTATTTATGACTTTGGCATTAGTTTTTGGTAATTAGAAGGCCGCAAAATGCTGCTGGGCACAACACTTGTATTATGCCCAGCAGTGAAGGGATTAATTAGGTAGCTGGTAGGGTTAATTTTAGCTTTAGTGTAGTGTAGTAGACAACCCAAAGTATTGATCTAGGCCCATTTTGGTATATTTCATGCCACCATTTCACCGCCAAATGCGATCAAATAAAAAAAAATTGTTAACTTTTTCACTAACTTTAGGTTTCTCACTAAATCTATTTACAAACAGCTTGTGCAATTATGACACAAATGGTTGTAAATGCTTCTCTGTGATCCCCTTTGTTCAGAAATAGCAGACATATATGACTTTGGCATTGCTTTTTGGTAATTAGAAGGCCGCTAAATTCCGCTGCACACCACACTTGTACAGGGAGTGCAGAATTATTAGGCAAGTTGTATTTTTGAGGATTAATTTTATTATTGAACAACAACCATGTTCTCAATGAACCCAAAAAACTCATTAATATCAAAGCTGAATAGTTTTGGAAGTAGTTTTTAGTTTGTTTTTAGTTATAGCTAATTTAGGGGGATATCTGTGTGTGCAGGTGACTATTACTGTGCATAATTATTAGGCAACTTAACAAAAAACAAATATATACCCATTTCAATTATTTATTTTTACCAGTGAAACCAATATAAGATCTCAACATTCACAAATATACATTTCTGACATTCAAAAACAAAACAAAAACAAATCAGTGACCAATATAGCCACCTTTCTTTGCAAGGACACTCAAAAGCCTGCCATCCATGGATTCTGTCAGTGTTTTGATCTGTTCACCATCGACATTGCGTGCAGCAGCAACCACAGCCTCCCAGACACTGTTCAGAGAGGTGTACTGTTTTCCCTCCTTGTAAATCTCACATTTGATGATGGACCACATGTTCTCAATGGGGTTCAGATCAGGTGAACAAGGAGGCCATGTCATTAGATTTTCTTCTTTTATACCCTTTCTTGCCAGCCACGCTGTGGAGTACTTGGACGCGTGTGATGGAGCATTGTCCTGCATGAAAATCATGTTTTTCTTGAAGGATGCAGACTTATTCCTGTACCACTGCTTGAAGAAGGTGTCTTCCAGAAACTGGCAGTAGGACTGGGAGTTGAGCTTGACTCCATCCTCAACCCGAAAAGGGCCCACAAGCTCATCTTTGATGATACCAGCCCAAACCAGTACTCCACCTCCACCTTGCTGGCGTCTGAGTCGGACTGGAGCTCTCTGCCCTTTACCAATCCAGCCATGGGCCCATCCATCTGGCCCATCAAGACTCACTCTCATTTCATCAGTCCATAAAACCTTAGAAAAATCAGTCTTGAGATATTTCTTGGCCCAGTCTTGACGTTTCAGCTTGTGTGTCTTGTTCAGTGGTGGTCGTTTTTCAGCCTTTCTTACCTTGGCCATGTCTCTGAGTATTGCACACCTTGTGCTTTTGGGCACTCCAGTGATGTTGCAGCTCTGAAATATGGCCAAACTGGTGGCAAGTGGCATCTTGGCAGCTGCACGCTTGACTTTTCTCAGTTCATGGGCAGTTATTTTGCGCCTTGGTTTTTCCACACGCTTCTTGCGACCCTGTTGACTATTTTGAATGAAACGCTTGATTGTTCGATGATCACGCTTCAGAAGCTTTGCAATTTTAAGAGTGCTGCATCCCTCTGCAAGATATCTCACTATTTTTGACTTTTCTGAGCCTGTCAAGTCCTTCTTTTGACCCATTTTGCCAAAGGAAAGGAAGTTGCCTAATAATTATGCACACCTGATATAGGGTGTTGATGTCATTAGACCACACCCCTTCTCATTACAGAGATGCACATCACCTAATATGCTTAATTGGTGGTAGGCTTTCGAGCCTATACAGCTTGGAGTAAGACAACATGCATAAAGAGGATGATGTGGTCAAAATACTCATTTGCCTAATAATTCTGCACTCCCTGTATTATGCCCAGCAATGAAGGGGTTAATTAGGTCGCTTGTAGGGTTAATTTTAGCTTTAGTGTAGAGATCAGCCTCCCACCTGACACATCCCACCCCCTGATCCCTCCCTGACCCTTCTCAAACAGATCTCTTCCCTCCCCCACCTCACAAATGTCAATGCCATCTTAAGTACTGGCAGAAAGTCTGCCAGTACTAAAATAAAAGCTTTTTTTTAAAAATATATATATTTATACATATAATGCAGTGTTGGATTCCCTCTTAGCCCCAACTTCCCCGATCCCCCCCAAACAGCTCTCTAACCCAGTGCTTTCCAAACTGTGTGTCGGGACACACTAGTGTGTCGGCAGCAGTGTGTAGGTGTGTCCCTGCTTCAGCACAACTTTTTTTTTTTTTTTTGGTTTCTGACTTTCCGCCTGCCTGCTACGCATATCACATGGTTGACACGTCATTGATACCTAGGGGGACACAGATCTTCTTAACCTATTGGCTCAGCTCAGTGGAAACTGAAACTATTCCCATTGGTGGCACATTGGCTCCTGACTGCATGTGTAGTCTCCTTAATTGGCTTGTGACTGCATGTGTAGTCAGGGAGTGGGAGAGCAGTGTGTTTGCAGTGCAGGCAGTAGTCAATCAGACTCACCGAGCTCTGAGGGCTACAGCTTAAATGCTGAGCTGAAGTCAGTGGGGTTTTTGTGCAACTAGCTCCCAGTAGTGCATTGCTGCTCCTGCTCTTGATATATGGATAGGAAATGGAAGCTTAAGAAATGCTTGATGATGAAATGCGAGTGTCTTTATCTAATATTCCACCAAATATTCAGAAATTATATTCATCCCATCAACCTCATACATCCCATTAAAATATCAAGTAGCTATTGATGTTATTAAACTTTTTTTAATTCTTGCACATACATACTGTTACTTGTAAATACATTTCATTATTATATAATTCATGTATGTGTCCGTATCTCTTAAAACAAGTTAGTTTAACCTCCTGTTTGCTAGTACAACTGAATTACTGTGTCGCAAAATGATGTAGGTCTAAAAAGTGTGTCACCAACATAAAAAGTTTGGAAAGCTCTGCTCTAACCCTTTCCCCTCTACCTATTTGCTACCATCTTGGGTACTGGCAGCTGTCTGTCAGTACCCAATTTGGTCAAAATGTGGCTTTTTAAAATAAATATAGCCCATTTTTCTGTAGTGTAGCTGCCCCTCCTCCCAGATCCCTTTCCCAATACTTTATTTCTTACTGCCCCTCCCTCTCCCTCTCTCCTTCCCTTACAGAGGCTCGAGGAAAACAAGCACTTAATACTGTGCGCGTGCATGCGCGCACCCTCTCGCACACTGACGGAACTTGCTTGCCGGAACTGATCCAGCGATGGGCTGCCCACCCACCTTTCTGCTATGGATCCCACTCACCAACGATCAGCACCATCGCTGGCCGATGCAGAGAGGGCCACAGAGTGTCTCTCTGTGGATCGATGGGTAAAAAAGGGTATTGCAGTGATGCCTCAATATTGATGCATCACTGCACTACCTTGAAAGCGGCTGGAAGACTTCACAATCGCTTCCAGCACTCGAAACCCCAGAGGACGTGCCAGGCACGTCCTGTCTGGCACATCCTTGGTTGTTAAGGGGTTAAAGAAGAAAAAGGTTTGCATATTACAGCATCACTGCTGAACTCACCACAATAGATGTCAGATCCTCACTTTCAAATCGGCTGATGGCCTGATCGAGGGACTTGTACATAGCAGCTGAGATCCTCTGGGTGATGAGCCTGTTAAGGTCAATGGATCTGCCCAACAACTGTGTGGATGACAAAGACCAGAAAATAAATGTTAAAGCAGTACTGACGAAATAAAGGAAGCACCAGAGAAGCGTAGATATAAACAATTAAAGGGACAAGAAATTATTTAACTAAAAATGAAAATTCTAAAATGGATAAAAGGCTTTAATGTTTTAATGTTTGTGAGACTGTCCACCAATCAAACTGTACATATACACTTCTTGCTAGTTACAACACCATGGCCCCCATTTATCAAGCTGCGTATGCAGCTCTGGGGGCCGATCGCTGCAGGCTTGCATGAGCGAGCCCTCAGCCGAATACCTGCAGCTTCCTAACCAGTATGCCAGGTGTTAGCTGGAGGATTAAATCACCCTGGGTATGTTTGCCCCAGGGTGACTGACAACCCCCTAAATGCGCAATCTTCGATCCTGGGTGGACAGGTTCACATGAGCAAACATTTACCATCTGGCAGTTGATAAATGCCGGCCCAAATATATATGTATTTATTTAAATTTAATATAATTAAAAGGGACAGGTAAGTCAAAATTAATATTTTATTATTCACTAATCAAACTGTAAATATGCACTTCTTGCTAGTCGCATCATTATCAGGGTGTGTGTGTGTGTGTATATATATATATATATATAATTTAAAGGGACATGCAAGTCAAAATTTATATTTTATTATTCAGATATTGAATACAATAAAAAAAATCCAATTAACTACTATTTTCTCTTTCTCTTGGTGTCCTTTGTTAAAAGCGTGGTTTGTTTCCAATGCAACCTAACTAGGTGGGCTTAGAAGTGTGCAGGTCTTGAGCTTTACATGGCAGTATTGTTTGCAACAATGTTTATAACAATGTTGTACATTTAGTATGCAACATGTGCACACTCCCGAGCCTACCTCAGTATCACTAGTGGCTAAATGTCTGTGGCACGATTGGCTTACCTGTACATGCCGTTGTTTGAGGAGGGTTTCATAGCGATTTGAAGGTGGGTAAGGAATAATCACACCATAGTTCTTGCACTCAGCACGGAAACGTTTATCTAACAAAACACTGACAAACAGGGGGGTTAGACTGTGATCTGCTGGAGTAATTCAAGTCATATAGCTGTGCAGCATACTGTATAACAGCCCTAATGTCCAGATTGAGTCTACTGGAATCAAAATGTAATTACAGCTTAAAGGGATAGTAAAGGGCTAAATAGAGCACAACATTTTAAACAACTTTCCAATTTACTTCTGTTATCAATTTGCTTAGTTCTCTTGGTATCCTTTATTAAAGAGTAATCCTAGGTGAGCTCAGGAGCATGCATATGTCTTTCGCCATCTGGCAGCAGTGTTTGCAACATTGTTTATAGCAATATTATACTCAGTTACAAACACTGCTGCCATAGACTGGTGAAGACACGTGTACCCTCCTGGGCTCCTATCAGACTACCTAGCTTTACTCTTAACAAAGGATATCAAGGGAACAAAGCAAGTTTAATAAAATAAGTAAATTTTAAAGTTGTTTAAAATCACATATTTTATCTGAATCCTGAACGTTTAATTTTGACTACTGTTCCTTTAAAGGGACATCAAACTCAAAAAAATTCTTTCAGGATTCAGATAGAGAATACAATTTTAAACATCTTTCTAATTTACTTCTATTATCCCATTAGTTTCATTCTCTAAGTATCATTTGTTGAAGGAGCAGCAATGCACTACTGGTTTCTAACTGAAGACATGGGTGAGCCAATGACAATCAGTATATATATGCAGCCACCAATCTGCAGCTAGAACCTAGGTTCTTTGCTGCTCCTGAGCTCCTGGAACCTAAAACAGCTATTGAAATTCATCCGCAATATTCCACTTAAAATGCTTCTGTATTTCATGAATGGGAAGTAGGAAGATATAAAAACCTTTACTTACCTGCCTGACATGGCTTTGTAATATGCAAATATCTGGTCAGACAATTTGTATACAAACTGATCAAAGCAGAGGTTCACCTGCAGGAAAAAAACACGTAACACTTAAATAATGCATCTCCTGAAAAATAACACTTCCACCAGAAAGAGCAGCATTTACCTCAGCTTCTATCTCATCATAAAGAAACTGCTTCTTAAATTTGGTTAGAGCATAATAAGCACTGTCATTATAAAGGTCAAGGGGATAAAGTACGTACCTGGAAGAGAGAAAAGACACACCACATAAATACTTGTGGAGATAGCCATGGCTTGTGTTATTCACATATATTTTATAGCTAAATCACTTCATGTTAGATATGTAATGTGTTTCCACATTAGATCAGTGATGAGAAGCAAGATCAAGTGTATGTTTCTGTGTATATGCAAGAGAAGGTGTATGTTTCTGTGTATAAGCAAGATGAGGTGTATGTTTCTGTGTATAAGCAAGATAAGGTGTATGTTTCTGTGTATAAGCAAGATAAGGTGTATGTTTCTGTGTATAAGCAAGATAAGGTGTATGTTTCTGTGTATAAGCAAGATAAGGTGTATGTTTCTGTGTATAAGCAAGATAAGGTGTATGTTTCTGTGTATAAGCAAGAGAAGGTGTATGTTTCTGTGTATAAGCAAGATAAGGTGTATGTTTCTGTGTAGAAGCAAGATAAGGTGTATGTTTCTGTGTAGAAGCAAGATAAGGTGTATGTTTCTGTGTATAAGCAATATAAGGTGTATGTTTCTGTGTATAAGCAAGATAAGGTGTATGTTTCTGTGTATAAGCAAGATAAGGTGTATGTTTCTGTGTATAAGCAATATAAGGTGTATGTTTCTGTGTATAAGCAAGATAAGGTGTATGTTTCTGTGTAGAAGCAAGATAAGGCGTATGTTTCTGTGTAGAAGCAAGATAAGGTGTATGTTTCTGTGTAGAAGCAAGATAAGGTGTATGTTTCTGTGTAGAAGCAAGATAAGGTGTATGTTTCTGTGTAGAAGCAAGATAAGGTGTATGTTTCTGTGTATAAGCAATATAAGGTGTATGTTTCTGTGTATAAGCAAGATAAGGTGTATGTTTCTGTGTATAAGCAAGATAAGGTGTATGTTTCTGTGTATAAGCAAGATAAGGTGTATGTTTCTGTGTATAAGCAAGATAAGGTGTATGTTTCTGTGTAGAAGCAAGATAAGGTGTATGTTTATGTGTAGAAGCAAGATAAGGTGTATGTTTCTGTGTATAAGCAAGATGAGGTGTATGTTTCTGTGTATAAGCAAGATGAGGTGTATGTTTCTGTGTATAAGCAAGAGAAGGTGTATGTTTCTGTGTATAAGCAAGATAAGGTGTATGTTTCTTTGTAGAAGCGAGATAAGGTGTATGTTTCTGTGTATAAGCAAGATAAGGTGTATGTTTCTGTGTATAAGCAAGATAAGATTTATGTTTCTGTGTAGAAGCAAGATAAGGTGTATGTTTCTGTGTAGAAGCAAGATAAGGTGTATGTTTCTGTGTATAAGCAAGATACGGTGTATGTTTCTGTGTATAAGCAAGATAATGTGTATGTTTCTGTGCATAAGCAAGATAAGATGTATGTTTCTGTGTATAAGCAAGATAAGGTGTATGTTTCTGTGTATAAACAAGATAAGGTGTATGTTTCTGTGTATAAGCAAGATAAGGTGTATGTTTCTGTGCATAAGCAAGAGAAGGTGTATGTTTCTGTGTATAAGCAAGATGAGGTGTATGTTTCTGTGTATAAGCAAGAGAAGGTGTATGTTTCTGTGTATAAGCAAGATAAGGTGTATGTTTCTGTGTAGAAGCGAGATAAGGTGTATGTTTCTGTGTATACGCAAGATAAGATGTATGTTTCTGTGTATAAGCAAGATAAGGTGTATGTTTCTGTGTATAAGCAAGATAAGGTGTATGTTTCTGTGTATAAGCAAGATAAGGTGTATGTTTCTGTGTATAAGCAAGATAAGGTGTATGTTTCTGTGTAGAAGCAAGATAAGGTGTATGTTTCTGTGTATAAGCAAGATAAGGTGTATGTTTCTGTGTATAAGCAAGATAAGGTGTATGTTTCTGTGCATAAGCAAGATAAGGTGTATGTTTCTGTGTATAAGCAAGATAAGGTGTATGTTTCTGTGTATAAGCAAGATAAGGTGTATGTTTCTGTGGATAAGCAAGATAATGTGTATGTTTCTGTGTAGAAGCAAGATAAGGTGTATGTTTCTGTGTATAAGTCTAGATTCATTAACTTTCAGGAGCTGAAGTGAGGTACAATGGGGCATGTTCTGTAAAACCAGCTGCTGATCACCAAAAATAAATATGTTCTATGACGAATATCACTTATTTCACAGATATCAACAATGTCACTAATTCTGTGGTAGGTGGTTATACCAGTGAGATGGACACTAAAATATGTTACAAATTGCAGCCATTCATTTTATTATCCACTTCCTCATAGAGACCAGGAACAATCAAATTCCTCAACAGAATCTGAAGTTAAACATCCTTATGCAAGAAATGTCGAATCAATTTGCTGCTGTGTTTTACTTCACTTTGGCCCTATATCTTCTTTTGTTTGGGTCTGTGACAACTCTTGTAAAGTTTTCCTGTTACACTGACTGTAAACACATAACACAAGTGATTTTATTGTATAAAACCAGACTCTTCTAATGGATTGGAATGGGCGGCTAAAAATCACCCATGACAATCTGCAGTATGGGGAATGGTTGGAAGCCCTATTGTACTCATTTACAGTATTACTTTTATTTAAAAATGTATAATACAAATGATAACTAAAAAGTATAGTTAAAATATATATGTAAAACTAGGAAAGTGTCAGGGTGCCAGGAATCAGACTGAGATGAGAAGTGCAAAAATAATCACACCTTTATTAATAGCAAAAAATAATAAAAAGTCCACAAGTCAAATAACAAGCCAGGAATCAAAACCAGAGCTGGTAGTCAGACGAGCCTAGTTAGGAGCCAAAGCGAGTAGTCAGACGAGCCCGAATCAGGAACAAGGAGAACAGCAGAGTCAGGAACAAGCCAGGGATTAGGGATCAGGAACCAGGAGGGACGTCAGACAGCCAGATAATACACAGGAGCTCTCACAAACAGGTCTGAGACAATGCAAGGGCAAAGCATACTGAACAGAGGCCCTTTAAATAATAAGTGATGACATCACAATTCTGAGACTGCATACTGTCTCACACGGATGATGTACACCAGTCTGGCCATAAAAGGAAGTGCAGGAAATGAGCAGCATCACACAGTATCCACCAGAGTCAGCAAGAGAGGTGAGTAAAATGGCTGCCAGCAGCACATGGCAAACAAAACAGGGAAAAATCCCTGAAAGTACCCTCCCCTCAATGACCCCTCCCCCGAGGGAAAGCAAAAGGCTTATTGGGAAAACGGGCATGGAAGGCACGGAGGAGGGCGGGAGCATGAACATCATAGGAGGGAACCCATGAACGCTCCTCCGGACCGTAGTCCCTCCAGTGAACCAAATACTGTACGCGGCCCCTGGACATACTGCTGCTGACCTCATACTCCTCATGGTTGTCAACAAAGATAGGATGGGGACAAGGCAACACAGTGGTAAACCGATTACAAACCAATGGTTTCAAGAGGTAGACATGAAAAACATTGGAGATGCGCATTGCAGGAGGAAGGTCAAGAGCGTAGGCCACAGGATTGACCCGTCGGAGTATTCAAAAAGGACCAACATAACGGGGATCCAGTTTATTGGAAGGCACACAAAGATTCAAGTTGCGGGAGGACAGCCAAACTATCTCACCAACCTGGTAGGAAGGCGTGGGCAGACACCTACGATCAGCCTGGAACTTTTGGCGCTGCATAAAACGATGAAGGCAATCCTGAATCTGCACCCACGTGGAACGGAGTTGCCGGAGATGCTCCTCCAAAGCCGGAATACCCTGAGACATGAATGAATCGGGCAACAAGGATGGTTGAAACCTATAATTCGCCATGGACGGGGATAACTTGGAGGAAGCATTAATAGCACTATTACGAGCAAACTCTGCCCGTAATAGTGCTATTAATGCTTCCTCCAAGATATCCCCGTTCGTGGTGATCTGAGACATAGCAACGAAGGAACTGTTCCAGAGCTTGATTAGACCGTTCCGCAGCCCCATTGGATTGAGGGTGATATGCCGAGGAGAAGGAAAACTGGATCCCCATTTGAGCACAAAAGGAACACCAAAATCTGGAGACAAACTGGCTACCCCAGTCCGACACTATCTCCTTGGGTAACCCATGTAAATTAAAGCAAGCTCCTGAGCGGTAGGCAACTTCTTCAAGGGAATGCAATGTGACATTTTAGAAAAACGGTCAACCACCATAAGGATAACAGTATTGCCATTGGAAACAGGGAGCTCGACAATGAAGTCCATGGAAAGATGTGTTCAAAGACGCTCACCATTAGCAATAGGTTGAAGAAGACCCACAGGAAGACGTAGAGGAGTCTTTTTCTGTGCACAAACTGAGCAGGAGGCAACATACACAGCAACATCAGAACGAAGACCTGGCCACCAGAATTGTCGAGTGACAGACCAAAAAATTTGGTTCTTGCCTGGGTGACCTGCGGCTTTAGGATAGTGGTAAGTGTGCAAAAGTTTAGTTCGAAGATTCTCAGGAACAAAACGCATACCACTCGGTTTCTAAGGAGGTGCATTGGTTTGTGCAGCCAGGATCTCTTCCCCAAGGGAGAAGTCAAATTAGTACGTATTGTAGCCAAAATATGGTCAGGAGGTATAACTGGAGTAGGTACAGACTCCTCCTTGGACAGAGGGGAAAATTGTCTAGAGAGGGCATCAGCCCACATAATTAAACCGAGACAAAAATAGCCCATCTGGCCTGTCGGGGCAAAAAACATTTTGTTTCAGATAGATAAGTTAAATTCTTGTGGTCAGTAAGAATGAGCACTGGCACGCAAGTACCCTCGAGAAGATGCCTCCATTACTTGAGTGCCAAAATTATGGCCAGTAATTCCCTGTCACCAATTCCATAATTGCACTCTGCTGGAGACAATTTCTTAGAGAAGAAACCACATGGATGCAAGGAACCGTCAGGTGTAGGACGTAGAGGGCACCTACTCTAGTCTCAGACGCATTGACCTCAAGAACGAAAGGCAGGACAGGGTTAGGATGAGCCAGAACTGGAGGGGCAGCAAAGGCAGTCTTAAGACTATCAAAGGCCTTAATGGCAGTAGGTGACCAATGGAGTGGATCATTCTCTTTACGGATCATGTCTGTGATAGGCTTGACCAAGGAAGAAAAGTTTTTAATAAACTTTCTATAGTAATTGGCGAACCCCAAAAAACGTTGAATAGACCGAAGACCAACTGGGCGAGGCCACTGCAGAACTGCAGATAACTTGTCAGGATCCATGGAGAAGCCTGCAACGGAGATAACATAACCTAGGAAGGTTACTTGAGTCTGATGGAACTCACATTTCTCGAGTTTACAAAACAGGCCGTTCTCACGTAGTCTCTGAAGAACCTGTGTAACATCAGAACGATGAGCCTCAAGTGTGGGTGAGTGTATGAGGATGTCGTCCAAGTACACCACAACACACTGTTGCAACATATCTCGTAGGACATCATTAATAAATTCCTGGAAAACAGCAGGAGCATTACATAGGCCAAAGGGCATTACAAGATACTCATAATGCCAGCTCCTGGTGTTAAATGCTGTTTTCCATTCGTGGCCCTCCTTGATCCTAACAAGATTGTACGCTCCTCTCAAATCAAGTTTAGTAAACACCGTAGCTCCCATGAGGCGTTTAAAGAGTTCCGTAATGAGCGGAATAGGGTAAGCATTCTTAATGGTAAGATGATTAAGACCCCTATAATCAATGCATGGTCTTAACTCGCCACCCTTTTTCTTCACAAAGAAGAAGCCAGCCCCTGCAGGAGAGCAGGATTTGCGGATGATCCCCGCAACAGAGAATTGGCAACATACTCCTCCATTGCACAATTCTCCGCAACAGACAGAGGGTAAACCCAGCCCCTAGGAGGAATGGCTCCGGGTTGCAGGTCTATGGCACAATCTTAACACCGGTGAGGAGGCAACGTACCGGCACGCACCTTTTCAAAAACGTCTAGGAACTCTCGGTACTCCTCTGGCAATTGAGAGACTTGAAGAAGTACACAAGACTTTAACTGTTTTCCGAAGACAAGTGGAAATACATTGCGGAGACCATGACAAAATTTAGGACCTGCGCCAGTCGAGACTGGGATTGTGCTTTTGGAGCCAGGGATAACCCAGAACAACCGGAAAATGCGGAGAGTTTATCACCTAGAACTGGAGGGTTTCAAAATGGAGAGCCCCAACAGCCATGGATAACGGAGCAGTTACGTGAGTAACGAGTGCGGGCTGAAGGGGCCTGCCATCAATGGCCTCAATAGCAAGCGGAACTGACCGAGGCAAAACAGGAATGGAGTGCTTTGATACAAAAGCACTGTCAATGAAAAAGCCTGCAGCACCGGAGTCAACAAGAGCCTAGGTGACTATGGAGGAGTCCACCCAGGAAAGGACAACCGTGACCAAAGGTTTCTCCTTTAGCGGTTCCGGAGACAAGAATAAACCACCCAAGGTCTGCCCCCGACAGGACCTTAGGTGTGAACGTTTCCCGGCCGTGTAAGACAAGACTTCAACAGGTGGCCCTGTAACCCACAATAGAGGCAGAGCCCCTCCCTCCTCCTAAAGTCCCTCTCCGCCACGGAGAGACGCGTGAATCCCAACTGCATCGGCTCAGCAGTACCTGGTGACTCAGGACCAGGAGGCATGGAAGGAGAGGGAGGCATGGGTGGGAACGAACAAGAAGGAGACAACGGAACAGGAGGCTTCCGCAAGCGCTCCTTGAAAGAGGGCATCTCACTTAGTCTGATGTCAATTAGGATCAAAAAAGACACCAATGCCTCGAGATCTTCTGGTAAATCTCTGGCAGCAACTTCATCTTTAATCGCATCAGAGAGCCCATGAAAGAAGGCGGCAACAAGGGCTTCATTGTTCCAACCTACCTCTGCGGCAAGCGCACAGAACTCAATGGCATACTGAGCAACAGATCTTGTACCTTGCTGAATAGACATGAGTCGTTTAGCAGCAGAGGAGGAATGAGCCGGAACATCAAATACCCTTCGAAAGGAGGCCACAAATTCAGGGTAATTTGAAATCACAGGTTTATTAGTCTCTCACAAGGGATTAGCCCAGGCAAGAGCTGTGTCAGAGAGTAACGAGATGAGAAATCCCACCTTAGCTCTGTCAGAGGGAAACGCCTGAGGTAACATCTCAAAGTAAATACCCACCTGGTTCAAAAACCCTCTGCACTGATTAGGATCACCTCCATAACGCTGAGGTAGAGGTGCAGAACCGGACATGCTCCTGGTAGGACTAGGTGCAGCAGCGGAAACAGGAGCAGCCATAACTTGCGGGACACTTTGGTCCAAATGTGCAGTGCGAGTCAGCAGGGTTTGCAGGGCTAGTGCAAATTGATCCAAGTGGTGATCCTGTTCATCCATCCTGGAAATTATGGCAGGTAAAGGTGGATTATTAGCACCATCAGGATTCATGGCCCTTGCGTAATGTCAGGGTGCTAGGAATCAGACTGAGATGAGAAGTGCAAAAATAATCACACCTTGATTAATAGCAAAAAATAATAAAAAGTCCACAAGTCAATTAACAAGCCAGGAATCAAAACCAGAGCTGGTAGTCAGACGAGCCGCGTCAAGAGCCAAAGTGAGTAGTCAGACAAGCCGGAATCAGGAACAAGAAGAACAGCAGAGTCAGGAACAAGCCAGGGATCAGGAACCAGGAGGGACGTCAGACAGCCAGGTAATACACAGGAGCTCTCACAAACAGGTCTGAGACAACACAAGGGCAAAGCATACTGAACAGAGGCCCTTTAAATAATAAGTGATGACATCACAATTCTGAGACTGCATCCCGTCTCAAACGGATGATGTACACCAGTCTGGCCATAAAAGGAAGTGCAGGAAATGAGCAGCATCACACAGTATGCACCAGAGTCAGCAAGAGAGGTGAGTAAAATGGCTGCCAGCAGCACATGGCAAACAAAACAGGGAAAAAACCCTGACAGAAAGAATTTGAAAACTGCCATTTACTACTATGTAAATATCTTGCAATATTTTCTAGTCTTATCCTTTGTCATATAATTTCTATATATAGCCCTTTTTCTTATCCTTTGTCATATCCTTTCTATATATAGCCCTTTTTCTTATCCTTTGTCATATCATTTCCATATACAGCCCTTTTTCTTATCCTTTGTCATATCTTTTCTATATATAGCTTTGTCATAGTGACTCAGAAAAAAAGAAGACTGTTCCAGATAATTTTCCAATTGTTAAATTAACAACTAATAACAAGAAACAAAGTCATGGATAATTTTTGTTATTAATACCTGTTGTAATATTTACAATTGGAATATTATGTAGAAAGTTTCCTTTTCATAAACATAGCATTTTATTACATGTAAATACAGCAGATAAGATTGTTTTATTTAAACCTTTATGGTCTTATTTTGTTTGATAATTATTTTAAATACATAGGCATTCTTACATTTGAAGCTATCATCTATATGTCTGTCTATCTATCTATAAAATATTATTAAAATTAAGCATTTCTTACTCCATCATGGAAGGTTCCTTAGTTTCTAAGATGTGATCTGTAAGGATCCAGGGCATGGACATTTCAATGGGGAACTGGATGCGTCGTCCCATGGTGAGTTCCAGAAAAAACTCCCGGAACCAAAGCTGTGAGAGATCACAGCACTGCTGCAGTGCCTCTGATGGATAATAAAAGAATTTTAAAAAATCATGCTCCCAGAGAGGATTGGTTAGATAACCACTAAAATGTTAATTTTACAATGCATTGATCTCACTGTGTATAGGGAGATACAATATGAAAGATTTTATTTAAATAGAGAGAGATAAGCTAACAAGGTCTGCACTTCCTGCAGACTCAGCCCATTCCATTGGGTTGTGGTTTTATTTCGCAGAGAAAGTTGTTACAAATACAAAAATATACCTAAAGGAGCAATTCCCATAAATTATAAATTCTGCAGCTGGTATAACAATTCACTGTAAACATATTAAGGGTAAACAATTTTATATTACACTGTCCCTTTAACATAGGTACATAGTGTATCAAAGATAGAAAGCACTATATTGATTACATTGTATCCCTGCAATAATAAAAGTGCTGCTGTGAAAGACCACAAGGTCAACATATTACATGTAAAGCATTCGATGAGGAAATGTGCCAGCTAAATTGTATGCCAGTAAATGATCTAGTTTAACAGATGTATGTCAAGTACAGTAATGCCATAGTGAAATGAGCAAGATGTGTATGGAACAGTATTAGTTACAGACAGGTGGTATCATGAATAACATTGCTTTCACTGAACAGTAAAGACACAAAGACACAAGAAAAACGGTTTAAATGTTTGTTTGCAATAACATTTGTAACATTCTGGTGCAATCAGAAATTAGGAAAAACAGAGCTTCTTACAATTTTTTTCACTTTTTTTTTTTTCACTTTTTGCATCGGAATTTTTTTTTAGTTTTTTCGTAGTAATACAGTCCAAAACAAACCTTTTGTCTGAAGGGAATACAATTAATAGCAATGCATCAGCCAGGGAGCAGTGAAAAAAATCCCAAATATGGTTGCGTTTGACAATCTGCTTCGTCATGGGAATGAAGCGGATTGTGATTGATACATCATTAATATATAGACCACTAAGATATATATATATATATATATATATATATATATATATTGTTCTTTAATAGAGTCCAGACCATTGGAGTGTTTTAATCATAGATCCGAGGCAGACTGATTTAACTGCTGTCCTAGTTAAAATGATTAATTAGTAAAAGTTATGTTTTAAATTACTGACAATACTCTTAACAGTTATACAATTTTTTTTATTACTTGTATTATTTACACCTGGCCTCAGCAGAAAAAAAACTAGATAGAAAGAACAAGATTTTTAACCTAGGGAAACTCAGCTTATAATATGGCGGCACCAATTACTTTTAGAAATTAAACCACTACAATTATTTCATTAATATGAAACAATTAATATAATTAAAAAATGCACCAGTGTATAATTTTTAGGCAAATCTTTACTTTGAATATATCATCCCATATGTAGCCCAGTCTAATTCCTTTAATACAACAGTCAAATCGATAGCAGCCATAGAGCTTCTGGGTTCCCTCTCACCAGTTCCATCCCCACAACTCACCACTGAAGTTCAGGAGATGAGTGAAAAAGAAGGATTGCTTGTGAAATTCCTCTATCGCCTGCACAATAGGTCCATCTAAACTGCTGCGCAATGTCTTCTTAGACCCACTCTTGTCAGCAATCAGAGACTCCAACATTGTCCGCACCATATATAACTGTAAGGAACAAGAAAAAAAAGGCACATAATTAAAACCTAAAGTGGATACATTTTAATTTAGTTCTATTGAGAGTTCAAAATGTCAACAAGGAATTATTTTATTATTATTTTAGTATAAATATTTTATTATTTTCAACCTCTAATTTTGTTTAGAAACCTGCTGATGAGTGATGCTGTTTTTCTAGTCCATAGGCAAGTGGAACTAATGGCATGATGTCAATTTTCTGTCTCCAACACCCGCCCTCCCCCCCCCTTATCAGATCCCACTTAGACCTTATCTACAGAAGCTTCTCAAAGATGTCTTAGAAATGTAAATCACCATCAGTGCATATATAATATGTCGTCTCTGAATATTGTACATTTTGTCTTGTTATTAAGTGGATTCTGTATTGTACATGCCTGTCATGTGACAAGGGAGTATTGGTACAAAGTAAATACTTAATCCAGACCTGAGTACTGGATGGTCCAACAGCTCTCCTGGGAACCTTGATATCAAACCCTCCCTTGGGGTCCTTCTCCCCACGCAGACACGGATCGTTTGGAGGTTCTCGTCCCGCTTCCCAGTCACATATGGTCTTGCGTATTGCCTGCAGGACGCTGTGGATGGGGGAAAAAATATTGAAGAACTAGTGCCTTCTTGTAATTTAAAGAATCAAACTCAAAGTAAAAAAATATTGCAATGTACATTCATTATTTAATTTGCCTGCTTTTCCTCTGAAAATAGTGTTTTTCACTTTCATCCAGAGAGGCTGGTGTGCATGCTGTAGACTTAATAATGCTGTAATAATATGATGATACTAAAATATTCTACACAGTGATTGCACTGATAATTTATATTGCATAAAACTAAAAAAAAATTCAGGAACATATTATTCTCCCTGTACTCTTTGCCCATTATTACCTGATCAGAACGTTCTTCTTCTTGCGCACAGCCTGCCTAAGTGGCTCCCTTAAGGCACTCTGAGCAAAGTCCTGCAGTGCAGCATATATAGTATTGCGTATGGCCTGATTAAACACGCTCTCCATGCGGCCCATTAGTACCTGAAGACCCTTGACCATCGCAATGACCTTCAGAAGGAAGAACAAACATTACTTGAATAAGATGAGCAAAATGTATTTCACCTGTTTATGCATTATGTCACATGACTGATGAAGTCATTTTATGTACTGGGCTGCAGCCCTGTGTGGAAGCCCTAGAGTTAACAGCACGGTACTTACCATACAAGCTCTCATTATGCACTTAAAATCAACTACTACAACTGTGTTATACCTACTCAATATGGCTTTTTACATAAACTACTAAAATATACCGGCTTATCTGCTTACCACATTTCATAAAGTCACTATAAATTAACTGTACACAGGCGCAATACCAGAGGTCTGCAGCACATAAATACCCTGTAAAGAGACTTAATACAAGGGTTTACAGACCATAAATACACTGTACACAAGTAAAGGCCCAGACAGCATATGTGTGTATGCCGCTAAAATAACAGTAATAACTTTTGCTAGAAGCATTTTTACTGATGGAAGCATATTGCAAAAATGCTTCAATTTAAAACTGAAATGCACTTATGCACATTTCAATTTTGGCCTATCTCTTTAAATGTTACATACTGTGGGGCCTATCTATCAAGCTCCGAATGGAGCTTGACGGCCCGTGTTTCTGGCGAGTCTTCAGACTCGGCAGAAACAGCAGTTATGAAGCAGCGGTCGCAAAGACCGCTGCTCCATAACCTGTCCGCCTGCTCTGAGCAGGTGGACAGACATCGCCGGAAATCAACCCAACCGAGTACGAGCGGGTTGATTGACACCCCCTGCTGGCGGCCCATTGGCCGCGAGTCTGCAGGGGGCGGCGTTGCATCAGCAGCTCTTGTGAGCTGCTGGTGCAATGCTGAATACGGCGAGCGTATTGCTCACCATATTCAGCGAGGTCTGGCGGACCTGATCCACACTGTCGGATCAGGTCCGCCAGACTTTCTTAAATAGGGGCCTGTATGTCTATCAACTTGACAAAAATTTGAAAACACATCATGAATTATCAAAGTGAATCACACACTGTTACAGTACTTTATAGATAATATGAAGAGGGGAGAGGCAATTAGACGCACATTGTCCTGTTAATGCTGCAAACAATGGCAGTACTAATGGGGTAAATTTATGAAGCTCCCTTTGTAGATTTTGAGGCTATGCGGAGCAGGGTTGCACGAGCGAGCCTGCAGTCACAAATTTATGGAGCAGGAACTGCTTCTCTGCCACCTCAGAGCTGGTGAGATCAATCACCCCAACACTTACTCATTCAGGGTGAGTGACAGGTCCCCTGCTCTAGCGTAATTGGTTGCGAAGGAGCAGGCATTGCACAAGAAATGTTACATTTTGCCATGTGATGCAGCATTGCAAATGGCGATTGCAGGTGGACAAATTCACTACTTGCCAACCTGTCTGTCTGCAATTAATGATACATTTTCCCTATGTCACCTTTTCCTAAATAACATTATGACTACAAGGGTTAAAGAGTGGATATTGGAGCATGAGGAACCATGGAGTCAGGAAGTGACAGCTACAGACACTTTTCTTCTTAAGCAACATTAAAAGGATAGTAAATATATTGAGATTTTAATATAAAGTGTTTATGTGTAAATATACTTTAATTATTTATTTTGCCCCATTTTCTGTCTCAAAATGAACCGTTTTTATAAATCTGACAATTGGAAGAGCACATTGCAGGCTTCCCAAACCAACACTGCCACATATTTGTCTCTATTAGGCCTCAGCATTAAAAGAAAAGACACTGCAAAACAATGGTTATTTGCTAACATGACGACAGTGGCTAGCCGTGTGTATTCCAGTAACAAGCCATGATTGGCTCCTCCAAATAGAGCAAGTGGTGGGTGGAGCTTGGCTATTGAAAAACATTTACAGCAACCAATGTCCTATTGCATTCAAAATATTTTCAAACTCACCCAGTATGTAAATTTATTGCAAAGCTGCAGAGATAAATACAATTAAAAGGTGTTTATTGTCCCTTTAAGGTACCAACCTCCAACTGCTTCAGTTTACAACCCCAATTTCGAAAAATTTGGGACAGTATGGAAAATGAAGAGAAAAAAAAGTGCAATTTGAAAAATAAATTCACCCTGCACTATACTGAAAACACATTCGCCTAGATTTAGAGTTCTGCGTTAGCCGTCAAAACCAGCGTTAGGGGGTCCTAACGCTGGTTTTGTCCTATCGCTGGTATTTAGAGTCTTGTAAGTAAGGGTCTAACGCTCACTTTCTAGCCGCGACTTTTCCATACCGCAGATCCCCTTACGTCAATTGCGTATCCTATCTTTTCAATGGGATCTTTCTAACGCCGGTATTTAGAGTCTTGGCTGAAGTGAGCGTTAGAAATCTAACGACAAGACTCCAGCCGCAGAAAAAAGCCAGGAGTTAAGAGATTTCTGGGCTAACGCCGGTTCATAAAGCTCTTAACTACTGTACTCTAAAGTACACTAACACCCATAAACTACCTATGCACCCCTAAACCGAGGCCCCCCCACATCGCCGCCACTCTATTACATTTTTTTAACCCCTAATCTGCCGACCGCACACCGCCGCAACCTACATTATCCCTATGTACCCCTAATCTGCTGCCCCAAACATCGCCGACACCTACATAATATTTATTACCCCCTAATCTGCCCCCCCAACGTCGCCGCTACCTACCTACAATTATTAACCCCTAATCTGCCGACCGGACCTCACCGCTACTATAATAAATGTATTAACCCCTAATCCGCCTCACTCCCGCCTCAAAAACCCTATAATAAATAGTATTAACCCCTAATCTGCCCTCCCTAACATCGCCGACACCTGACTTCAAGTATTAACCCCTAATCTGCCGACCGGACCTCGCCGCTACTCTAATAAATGTATTAACCCCTAAAGCTAAGTCTAACCCTAACACTAACACCCCCCTAAAGTTAAATATAATTTAAATCTAACGAAATAAAATAAATCTTATTAAATAAATTATTCCTATTTAAATCTAAATACTTACCTGTAAAATAAACCCTAATATAGCTACAATATAATTAATAATTATATAGTAGCTATTTTAGGATTAATATTTATTTTAACCAGGTACAATAGCTATTAAATAGTTAATAACTATTTAATAGTTACCTAGTTTAAATAATTACAAAATTACCTGTAAAATAAATCCTAACCTAAGTTACAATTAAACCTAACACTACACTATCAATAAATTAATTAAATAAACTACCTACAATTATCTACAATTAAATCAACTAAACTAAATTACAAAAAACAAACAAACACTAAATTACAAAAAAAAACAAACACTAAATTACAAAAAATAAAAAGAGATTACAAGAATTTTAAACTAATTACACCTACTCTAAGCCCCCTAAAAAAATAACAAAGCCCCCCATAATAAAAAAATGCCCTACCCTATTCTAAAATAAATATTTTACAGCTCATTTACCTTACCAGCCCTTAAAAGGGCCTTTTGCGGGGCATGCCCCAAAGAAAACAGCTCTTTTGCATTTAAATAAACATACAATACCCCCCCCCAACATTACAACCCACCACCCACATACCCCTAATCTAACCCAAACCCCCCTTAAAAAACCTAACACTAAGCCCCTGAAGATCTTCCTACCTTTTCTTCACCACACCGGGTATCACCGATCCGTCCAGAAGAGGGTCCGAAGTCTTCATCCTATCCGGCAAGAAGATGTCCAGAAGAGGCTCCGAAGTCTTCATCCTATCCGGCAAGAAGAGGAGATCCGGACCGGCAAACATCTTCATCCAAGCGGCATCTTCTATCTTCTTCCATCCGGCGCGGAGCGGGACCATCTTGAAGCAGCCGACGCGGATCCATCCTCTTCTAATGACGTCCTAAGTCCGAATGAAGGTTCCTTTAAATGACGTCATCCAAGATGGCGTCCCTCGAATTCCGATTGGCTGATAGGATTCTATCAGCCAATCGGAATTAAGGTAGGAAAAATCTGATTGGCTGATTGAATCAGCCAATCAGATTCAAGTTCAATCTGATTGGCTGATTGGATCAGCCAATCCGATTGAACTTCTATCTGATTGGCTGATTTAATCAGCCATTCAGATTTTCCTACCTTAATTCTGATTGGCTGATAGAATCCTATCAGCCAACGGAATTCGAGGGACGCCATCTTGGATGACGTCATTTAAAGGAACCTTCATTCGGACTTAGGACGTCATTAGAAGAGGATGGATCCGCGTCGGCTGCTTCAAGATGGTCCCGCTCCGCGCCGGATGGAAGAAGATAGAAGATGCCGCTTGGATGAAGATGTTTGCCGGTCCGGATCTCCTCTTCTTGCCGGATATGATGAAGACTTCGGAGCCTCTTCTGGACCTCTTCTTGCCGGATAGGATGAAGACTTCGGACCCTCTTCTGGACGGATCGGTGATACCCGGCGTGGTGAAGACAAGGTAGGAAGATCTTCAGGGGCTTAGTGTTAGGTTTTTTAAGGGGGGTTTGGGTTAGATTAGGGGTATGTGGGTGGTGGGTTGTAATATTGGGGGGGGTATTGTATGTTTATTTAAATGCAAAAGAGCTGTTTTCTTTGGGGCATGCCCGGCAAAAGGCCCTTTTAAGGGCTGGTAAGGTAAAAAAGCTGTTAAATATTTATTTTAGAATAGGGTAGGGCATTTTTTTATTTTGGGGGGCTTTGTTATTTTTTTAGGGGGCTTAGAGTAGGTGTAATTAGTTTAAAATTCTTGTAATCTTTTTTTATTTTTTGTAATTTAGTGTTTGTTTTTGTAATTTAGTGTTTGGTTTTTTTTGTAATTTAGTTTAGTTGATTTAATTGTAGGTAGTTTATTTAATTAATTTATTGATAGTGTAGTGTTAGGTTTAATTGTAACTTAGGTTAGGATTTATTTTACAGGTAATTTTGTAATTATTTTAACTAGGTAACTATTAAATAGTTATTAACTATTTAATAGTTATTGTACCTAGTTAAAATAAATACAAAGTTGCCTGTAAAATAAATATTAATCCTAAAATAGCTACAATATAATTATTATTTATATTGTAGCTATATTAGGGTTTATTTTACAGGTAAGAATTTAGCTTTAAATAGGATTAATTTATTTAATAAGAATTATTTTATTTTGTTAGAATAAAATTATATTTAACTTAGGGGGTGTTAGGGTTAGGGTTAGACTTAGCTTTAGGGGTTAATACATTTATTAGAGTAGCGGTGAGGTCCGGTCGGCAGATTAGGGGTTAATAATTGTAGGTAGGTGGCGGCGACTTTGGGGGCGGCAGATTAGGGGTTAATAAATATAATATAGGGGTCGGCTGTGTTAGGGGCAGCAGATTAGGGGTACATAGGGATAACGTAAATTGCGGCGGTGTACGGAGCGGCAGATTAGGGGTTAAAAATAATATGCAGGGGTCAACGATAGCGGGGGCGGCAGATTAGGGGTTAATAAGTGTAAGGCTAGGGGTGTTTAGACTCGGGGTACATGTTAGGGTGTTAGGTGCAGACTTAGGAAGTGTTTCCATATAGGAAACAATGGGGCTGCGTTAGGAGCTGAACGCTGCTTTTTTGCAGGTGTTAGGTTTTTTTTCAGCTCAAACTGCCCCATTGTTTCCTATGGGGGAATCGTGCACGAGCACGTTTTCGAAGCTGGCCGCGTCCGTAAGCAACGCTGGTATTGAGAGTTGCAGTGGCGGTAAATATGCTATACGCTCCCTTTTTGGAGCCTAACGCAGCCCTTCAGAGAACTCTAAATACCAGCGTTGTTTAAAAGGTGCGGGGGGAAAAAAATAATGCGTAGCTAATGCACCCCTTTGGCCGCAAAGCTCTAAATCTAGGTGATTATTAACACATTACTTGATGTTTTACTTTGTGAATTTAATGTATTTTTGGAAAAATACACTCATCTAAAATCTGAAAAATCTCAAAAAGTTGGGACAGTCAACTGTTTACCACTGTGTAACATCACCTTTTCTTTTAATAACACTTATTAAGAATTTGGGCACTGAAGACACCAGCTGGTTTAGTTTAGTAAGTGGAATTTTCCCCATTCATCGATTATGCGTGTCTTTAGCTGCGCTACTGTACTGGGCCTTTGTTGCCTTATTTTGCACTTCATAATGCGCCACACATTCTCAATCGGAGACAGGTCAGGAAAGCAGGTAGGCCATGCTATCACCCGCACTCTCTTCTTATGCAACCATGCACTTGTAATCAGGGCAGAATGTGGTTTGACGTTGCCCTGCTGGAAAATGCAGGGACGTCTCTGGAAAAGACAACGTCTGGATGGCAGCATATGTTGCTCCAAAATGTATGTATATCTTTCTGCATTAATGGTACCCTTTACAGATGTGCAAGTTACCAATGTCATGGGCACTAACACACCACCATACCATGACAGACGCTGGCTTTTGGACCTGGCTAATAACAGCTTGGATGGTCCTTTTACTCTTTGGCCCGGAGAACACAACTGTTTTTTCCAAAAACTATTTGAAATGTTGACTAGTCGGACCACAAAACATGATTTCCCTGTGCTACTGTCCATCTCAGATAAGACCGAGCCCAGAGAAGTTGGCTGCGGAATTGAACATAGAGATACATGCACTCATCTAAATATGTATATGTATGTATATATATATATATGTATATATGTGTGTGTACAGATGTATTTATGTGTTTTACTGCATATTTACTGTACATAGTTCACATTCCAAAGTTCTTCACATACGTCCTTTTTATTCCTTAATATATATATATATATATATATATATATATATATATATATATATATATATATATATATATATATATACACATACACCTATATTTCTATTCCTGTAGATATAAATGTATTTTACATGAAAATATTATATATAATGGTATTGACGCATAACTATTTTCGATTTGAAGATAAGTACTACCTACAAATGGTCGGGACGGCCATGGGATCAAGCATGGCGCCATCATACGCCAATCTCTTTATGGCCTGGTTTGAGGAGAAATACATCTTCCTTGACCGTAATCCTCAAGTTCTGTTGTACAAACGCTACATTGACGACCTGTTTGTTGTTTGGGGTGGTACTCAAATGGAATTGGATCTATGGATCAATCAACTCAACACAGCTGAACTCTCGGTTGGATTCAAAAGTGAGCACAGTGATGAACAAATCCACTTCTTGGACCTGTGCATCTTCAAAACAATAACAGAGAATGGATGTAGATTGAATACTACCTTGTATTCTAAACCGACAGACTGGAACACCCTCTTACAAAGTAACAGCTTCCACCCCAGACAATTAAAAACGGGCATCATCAAATCACAACTGTTGAGAGTTATACGAAATATCTCCGATCTCATGAATCAGGCTAAGCAGCTACAGGATATGAAGATGAAATTCATAGAGAGAGGGTACAGCCCAGGACTAGTGGAGCAGGTTCTCAAGGAAGTGTCTCATTTGAACCAATCTTCATTGATTGAAAGGAAACCAAAGACGGGTGAAAATGATAATAAATTAAATTTTGTGACCTCATACAGCCCAGTATCAAATAAAATTGGTGATATTGTTCGCCAGAACTGGCACCTAATAAGGGACGATCACTCTTTGCCTTTTGCTGGATCATCACCACCAAGAGTGGTGCATAGGAGCAACCAGAATCTTCGATCCATGCTGATGAAAACGGACCCGTGGAAGAAACCCCAAACCTGGCTGGCTAATGCCAAGCCAGGATGTTTCAAGTGTGGTAATTGTGTCACATGTAACTCGCTGCTAACTGGTTCTAAGTTTCACCATCCCCATACGAATAAGACCTACCAGATCAGGCATCGCCTAACTTGTACTTCTAAGTTTGTGGTATACTTTTTGACTTGCCCTTGTGGCCGGTATTATGTTGGTAAGACCACCACTACCTTCAGGGAGAGGCTTGCCAATCATAAAAGTGCCATCAGGGCAGCACTGAAGGATGGCAGTGCGGACCAGCCTGTGGCACGCCACTTTCTTGAACACAATCATTCTGTGTCATCCTTGAAAGCAATGCTCATTGACATGGTGATCCCCCCCAGAAGGGGTGGCAAGGAACTATTATGCTGTGAAAGCCGGTGGATCTATCGGCTGAACACACTCAGCCCACATGGACTTAATATGCAGTTAGATTATTCCGTGTTCTATTAAGTTGATTATGCATTTAATAATATATTGTTCTTGACATTGTCTATGAATAGTAGTCACTACTTCTTCCAATATCTTGTAATATGATTTTTTTTTTCTCTCTCTTGTCCCCCTCTCTGCTGGGATGTTACACTGGATGGGTTACCCATTTCAAAACTAAATGATGCGTAGTGTGTTGACACTTTGGGGTGCTACCTTGGTGTGTGCCGTCATATGGTTTGTTCTACTATTATATATCCTCTAGTGTTGGTTCTGCATACTCCCCCCTCCTAGTGGGACATCCACTTGAGGTGTGTCTAATGGCTGATGGATCCCATATATTGGTTTTTGGTTTCCACATCTGTATACTGGTAGTCATGTCTTTGACTATGTATTTATGGTCGTTTGAGGAACGTTAATTTCTGGGTTTTCACATCTGTACACTGTTAGTCATGTCTTTGACTATGTATTTATGGTCGTTTGAGGAACGTTAATTTGCTCTGCATTATAATGAGAATATGCGATCCCATCCTTATTTTGTTGTATTCTCTGGTTTATACAGTAGCTGAATGCAGTTACCTCTGGTTTATTATGGCTTCCATTCTTTATCTACTATGTTATTTACAACTGTGGCACTTGCCAATTCTAAGCAACCATAGTGTATGTATTTATGGTCGTTTGTGGAACGTTAATTTCTGGGTTTTCACATCTGTACACTATTAGTCATGTCTTTGACTATGTATTTATGGTCGTTTGAGGAACGTTAATTTGCTCTGCATTATAATGAGAATATGCGATCCCATCCTTATTTTGTTGTATACTCTGGTTTATACAGTAGCTGAATGCAGTTACCTCTGGTTTATTATGGCTTCCATTCTTTATCTACTATGTTATTTACATCTGTGGCACTTGCCAATTCTAAGCATCTATAGTGTCTGCTGTTGTGGTAGCAGCTGAACATGGTTATAATTGAGTTAATTAGAGTATCCAGCACTGTCTGCACTTCTCTGTAGTTGATACAGCTGCTACAGGTGTGTTTTCAACACACCCCTATTGCCAACCAATGAGAGCCTGGTGATCAGGGCTTAAATAGTTTCTGGTTTCTGTTAATGGCATTCTGTTTTGCTGGTGGTGTCGTGTGCGGCTGCAAGTCGCCGTTGTGAGGTAATTTGTCTGCTTCTTAATATTGTGGCCCAAAACATGGGGGTTGTTTATGTTTTTGCTAGGGCTGTGGGCGCCACATGTTGTTAACGGTGGGTGTGTAACGCATAAGACATGCAGCTGACATGGGACAATAATCTTGCTATAGTGCGGTCTGCTTACATAGTGCCGAGTTTAATCTATATTTGTGGACTGGAAAGTTAGACTACCTATTGAGCTTATACCATGTGGGGCACGTATTAACGGCAGTGTGGATTTGCAAGGTTGTAACTACTGTCAAATGCTGGTAAGGTACATGTGTATATACTTAGGGGGTACTAGTGCAATACTAAGGTGTGCACATGACTGTAGACCTAGTTGAGTCTTTTGAAAGTGTTACGAGTGCAATACTAAGATGTGCACATACTTGTATACGTGGTTGTGGTTTTCTTTGAAGGTAGGGTCCAGCGTGACTACTGCACGCAATGTCAGGTTGTCAGATGCGAGATAAATGAGCATCAGGAAGTGATATAGTGCCTTTTCGTTGCTAAATGTATAAGGTATTATGTATGGTGCACCTATCTGCTTTGAAACATTATAACAACTGTATATGGTCTCAGAGTCTGAGGCGGTTTCTAATGAGGTATGGGGACTTGCTAGTCTCTTTTGAAGGGTCTTTTATGTATATGGCAGGCCAGCGTATACCAGACTTTGCATAACACATAAACTGTGCAGCCATATGGTGTTTTACCTACAATTGGGTTACATACGCTTTGTTTGCTTGCTAAGATTATAATATATACCCCACCAGTGTATATCCAGAGCAGATTGAGAGTATTGGAGGGACTGTATTGTTGTATCTCCTAGCGCTATGTGTATGGGTTTGCCTTATTTTTATTTTTATTTGTATTTTTTCTATGTTTATTTTCATTATTTGTGGGTTTATTTTTCTGCCTGCAAACAATTTGGGGGTGGGATTACGTATTGATGCTGTGTTTTGTGTTTTTAAATCTGTTATTTTTTCTTCTTCGTTTAACAGTTGTTCATCTGTCTTGATGAAGGCTTCTATGTAAGCCGAAACGTCGACCTATCCTTATGACTTTCTAACGTTGTTGTTATAAACAATAAACTAACTTTGATGTATATAAATCCTGAGAGTGCCCTCCCTTTCCTAGCTCTTATCTACAATCCATTGAGGATTGCACCCAGGTGCTTCATTATTAGTTGAAGCTGGAGTGCTGGAACACGTGCTAATTGGATAATATATATATATATATATATATATATATATATATATATATATATATATATATATATATATAGTGATATATATTCAATAATAAAAAGTACATTATTTTCTATGTGAAAAATATAGTAATGTAAAATATGCGTTTTGCACATCGGGTTTTTGGGATTTAGATTTTAACTCTGGGTTAGAGCACATGAAAATTTAGTAATCTTAAAGGGACACTGAACCCAAATTTTTTCTTTCGTGATTCAGATAGAACATGACATTTTAAATAACTTTCTAATTTACTCCTATTATCAAATTTTCTTCATTCTCTTGGTATCTTTATTTGAAATGCAAGAATGTAAGTTTAGATACTGGCCCACTTTTGGTGAACAACCTGGGTTGTCCTTGCTAATTGGTGGATAAATTCATCCACCAATAAAAAAGTGCTGTCCAGAGTCCTGAATTCAAAAAAAAGCTTAGATGCCTTCTTTTTTCAAATAAAGATAGCAGGAGAACGAAGAAAATTTGATAATAGGAGTAAATTAGAAAGTTGCTTAAAATTGCATGTTCTTACTGAATCACGAAAGAAAAAAATTGGGTTCAGTGTCCCTTTAAGGCACATTATTGAAATGTTACATATAAAATACTAAAAAAATATAGGTAAAAAGATAGGTTATATCCCACTTTTACTACTAGTTAGCTACGTACAGCTTATAGAGAATCAAGCCGTCTGGGATGATATGATATTATGCACAGAGGCAGGCTTGTAACAATTCCCCCATTTGTGCCACCCCATGGACTCCTTGCTTACTGTTTTTACTTATTAATTAGTGCTAACTTTAATCTTATTTCCAAGCCTATTGATAGTCTACATTCATTTACTCCCTCTGCCCTTACAAGCGTTAATAAACAGGTGGTACAACTCCTCTGATATTAGTATACCATCTTGAATATGTATATCTATAGATCCATACCCCCTAAGATGGTATATCGTTAGATTAGAAAGACCAATCTCAGACCTCCTTTCATAGTTTGTAAAATTATTATTCACAGTTGCCCAACCAAGGTTTTTCTTTTTTCTTTCTTTTTCTGGCATATCACTGTTGATGGTGTTGGTTTTCTAATATCCTAGTCCATATTGATTACATTCCCATGTATATATGCGGCAGGGGTCCAAGAGTGGTCCTATATATTCAATAATCACTGAGTGACCCCTATAACCCCTCTTTCTACTCTTTCCTTAGGGTAAGAGTACAGGTGAAGCTATTGTTTACTTTAAGAGGGAACCTGTTTTTTCTAAAAGCCTTTATATTTCCATTTGGGGGTCACTCCTAATTCTTATTGTATCATCTATAGTTCTATAAATAGAAAAGAGGATTATATAGCTAATGTGGGCATAATAATGTTTATATTTCTCTGTAATATGATATGAGTAATTTAACACACTCTGTAAGATTTATTTGATTGTTTGCATTCTGTGTTTCTACCCTCTGTATTTAATGAGAAGGGTTTGGCTTCTTGTTAGGTATAATTTTTTGTTTTTACTTTTTGCCTTACACTTTCTATTTAAATTTGTAAGCTTTTATCCTCAATAAAAATATTTAAAAAAAAATAAAAAAAAAATGTGTTCCATTATCTTGTTATCCTTAGCTGAAAGAGCAGCAATGCACTACGGGGGGCTGGCTGAAGACATTAGGTAAGCCAATAACAAGAGGCATATTTGTGCAGCCTCCAATAAGAAGCTGGGTGCCAGTAATTTAGGATATTTACTTGTTATTTTTCAACAACAGATACTAAAAGAACAAAGTTAATTTGAAAATAAAAGTGAATTTGGAATTCCCTATCAGTTTCAAATGGTTTAGCTGCTAGCATCTTCAAAACAATGCACTTTATATTAACATTATGACCCAGGCTTGCCATGTTTTCTACAGTCTCAAGACCAAATTGGTTCTTCCAAATAAGACATGTGGTGGTTGGACTTTGGCTAGTGAAAAACAATTGCAACAAACAAGATGTTTAATATGTTTTAACATGTTCATACTTGGCTGCTAAGTTATTCTACAGAATAATTGCAAGGTGTTTACTGTCCCTTAAACAGTTGTTTTGAAAACATTTACTATTTTTAACATGTGCCAAATAAATCACCCACCCCTAATAACTGGGTATTCTTCACAGTATTGTGATTTGTTTTCAGACAGATGTTCAGGGATGTTTTTAGATTTTCTCACCTCCACAAAGGCAAATTTCTCCTCGCTGGTGTAGTTATATCTTGTAGCTCTTTCATACTCTTCTGCTGTTCCTGGACAATCTTTATTGCAGAACTTATCTGTTGGATGAACCAGCTTCCAGGAGTACTATTAAAGAAAATGAAAAAACATACAATGGAAAGTGCTTTGGCATCACAACACACATAGTAAACAAGAGTTCCCAACTGTCCTGCATTTTTCAGGACAGTCCTGAGTGGAAGTCCAATATGTCTGTCTTTCTGCAGGACACTCTTTCTGCAGGACAGGGAATTCTGTTTATCTCTGTCTCATTGATAAGTTCACGCTTTGCTAATAATGTTCATACCATGTCCTCAGACTTTCCAGAAGTGCCACCAGGGCTGACCAGATGCTTCCCTGTCTAACCAAGCCCTGTCTCCTAAAACTCCATTCTTGTTTTTGAGATGAAAATTAATGGTGTGGAACTGGGACCTGAGTCCTGCCTTCATCCCTTGATTTTATTTCATCCTGCTATAATGGTCATTGTTGCACATCTGTGAAGTTAGGCTTGCAAATATTCCAGAACTTTCCAATCTCTTATATGTCTGTTTTGGGCAGCAAGCAAAAGCCTTCATCAGTGAAAGTCTGCAGCATCGATCACTATCACAGGATCTCTATCATCTCCATACCTTTTATTCCTGGCCAAATCAGATCCCACCCATGTAACAATTAAGATCCCCCCCAATGCACCAGTTATTTTACAAACATATAGGAAATATGGATCTACAAAAAGACATGAAAGCATATATAACCCACCACCTACAGTTAGGCCCATAAGTATTTGGATAGTGACAATTTTCATAGTTTTGTTTCTGTACGCTACCACAAAGAATTTTAAATGAAGCAATTAAGATGTGATTGAAGTGCAGACTTTCAGCTTTAATTAAGGGGTTTAACAAAAATATTGTATGAACCGTCAGGGGCTCTGTCTAAAGAATATAGTTCCAGAGCTGGCAGGCCTTATTATATGTTTTTTTGTCAAAGTCTAACTTGGTCTTCCTATTCTTGAGGCTTACCAATGGTTTGCACCTGGTGGTAAACTCTCTCTCTGTATTTACTTTCATTATGTCTCCTCATGTAGACTTTTGGCAAAGATACACCTACTTCCTAGAGAGTGTTCCTGACTTGGCTAAATGTTGTGACGGCATAATACAAGAGAGGACAGAAGCGTCAACAAAGGGCTAACGTATAACAGTAACATATTAACAATTGTTTTAATACTTATAGATCTATAAGAGACAAATAACAAAAAATAAAGTTCAAAACACAGAGTGATAAATCCCTAAAATTAATCCCATTCGTGTCATAATGTGCGTGTGTAAAGGTGTTATTCCAGAAAGTCTATATCCAAAAACATTATTCCAAAATGGTGTATCCAATAGGAATAGGAAAATCCTTACAATGATTTAATGGTGTCACCTAAAACTATTACATTTCTGCTGAGATGCTTTCGACACTTTGGGGTATTTGTTAGAAATAGTTGTACGTTTTTGAACTATATTTTCTTTTACTTTTTAGGTGACACCATTACATAATTATTAGGATTATCCTATACCTATATGCAATAAATTTGATTTTTATTTTACTGTTACACTTTAGCTCTTTGTTGGACACTTCTGTCTTCTGTTATATGATATCTGGCTTTTCGGAACTTGCTTTACGAACATCCACCACAGTTGTCTTCTGTGGTCGTCCAGGCCTTTTGGTTTTGCTTAACTCACTAATGCGTTCTTTTGTTCTTTTTTAAATGTACCAAATTGTTGATTTGGCTATTCCTAATGTTTCTGCTATCTCTATGATGTATGATGGCATTACCAGTTATTTGGACCTCATATTGAGAGTTCTCAGCAACAGCTTCCAAATGCAAATTCCATATTTGGAATAAACTCCAGACTTTTCAACTCCTCAATTGTTATTTAAGTAACACCTGGACATGAAACAGCTTGTCAGTTGGTCAATTACTTTTTGTTCCTTGACAAGGAGGAGACTACCCTTCTCCATCCAATTTTAATGTAAATATCCTCAAATTAAAGCGGACTCCAATCTTTTTTTTTTAACAGTAAAATAACTATAACTTTATCAATGTCCAAATACAGACCTAACTGTGTATAAAAAGAGTAAGATAATGATAAAGAGAATTATATAGCATGGTGAAATGTGATTCCAGCAAATTAGTCTCCAATCAAATTACTTAAAGGGACATAATACTCATATGCTAAATAACTTGAAACTGATGCAGTATAACTGTAAAAAGCTGACAGGAAAATATCACCTGAGCATCTCCATGTAAAAAAGAAAGATATTTTACCTCACAATGTCCTCAACTCACCAGAGTAAGTCCTGTGTAAAAAGTTATACTTCAGCTGCTGCCCAGCTACAGGTAAAAAATAAATAAATGAAGAAATGAACAGCAGCCAATCAGCATCAACAGTGCTGAGGTCATGAAATCTCTTACTGTGATCTCATGAGATTTCACTTAACTCTCATGAGATTTCATAGTAAAATTCCTTAAACTGAATAGGGAAATAAGATGAGTATGCATGAGGCTCACTCCCTTGCAGGTCCCGGGACAGGCATATTGATTTGCTGCTTAAAGTCCTTTACAATGGGATGTGAATACTTAGGACATTTTGAGGTAAATATCTTTCTTTTTTACATAGAGATTTTCAGGTAATATTTTTTAGTCAGCTTTTGACACTATGCTGCATAACTTTCAATTGTTTCAACATTTGGGTATCATGGCCTTTAAGAAAGGAAAATATAGTTAAACATATGAGAAACATTAAGAAACAGGCATTTCACAGGCTTTTAAAAGATCTTTGTAGGATTTTTATTGATTCCAAGGAAGCAAAAGATATGCAGCCAAAGCAAAAGGAAAACATGGCATCTATTTGACGCAATAATGTCAATGACCGTGTTTGAATGCAGGTTTTTTCAGTTAACCCACACCCACAATTGCCACTTGTAATACAGAATTGATTGGTAAAATTTAGAATTGTACAAGACCTTGCATTCAAGCCTGCACCCCAAAGTCTCAGAAGCTGAGAATGCAGCTTGATACATTTACCTTTTGATGTGTACAATTAATAATTGAATGTAATCTTGTCTAACTTTATTATTTATATAACACCCAAGCAATAAAATAAAATGTAATCATAAATTAAAGGGTACAGTGTACACAAACAAGCAGCAGATAAGCGTTAAATGTATTTAAACTTCAGGAACACTCTTTAAAACTGACAGGGATCTCTCTTACACCCCCACTGGCATGCTAACTTCTTCTGATGTCTCTTGTTTACACAGCTCCCTGTTAGCTATTATTACAGTAATGAAGTTTTTAGTAGAGGTTGTGGATTCAACGGGTAAATCAGCCATTTCAGATGGCAAAATAAAGGTAAATAAGATGCTTGTAAACAATTTAGTACAAAATTCATAATCACAGCTCTTCAACTAGATGGGAACAGACCCACAGAAAATAACTAACATAATATTGCCTGTGTGGGCACTTACCACCTCCATGACATGGGCACTCCACTTAGACAGCAGTTGCAGCCCTCTCAGTGCCAGGTCAAATAACTCCCGGTATTCTTCATCAGATTTCTGGCTGTCCAGACCTGAACCCGTTACCACCTGCCGGAAACCAACCATGATTATGAACCATTCCTTGGAATACTCATGAGATTAAATTTAGAATGTCACCACTATTTGAAAAGCATTCAAAATATTTTAATATAGTAAACAATTTACATTTAATGAAATAGAAAAACAACCTGCTTCTTTACCTTAATAACAATTTGTATTATGAGGTGAGGTCAGCACTGGGAAATGCTGAAGATAATCAGACAACTTATTTTATTACACATTTGTGTGTATAACATTTCCAAGCCTATTTTTATTATTTAGTAGGAAAGTGCAAACAATACTGAAAATGTCTGCGGTCTGCGGCATTTGGGTCATTTCAGTGCCGGATTTATTAGAGTAAAAGTTACACACACTAATTTCTGTATTTGCACATCCCTATCATTAATTAGATTACCTCAAACAACACTGCAACTTTTATCATTTTGTCACTTCTAAAAGCTTGTCTTCATCATACAGAAAACCCCTCCACAAAATCCTGACTCTGACATTCAAGGTCCTCAATAACAACAGACTTCTCCAGATACTCTCCCTCCCATCCCCTTTGCTCTGCTCACAACCTAATTCTCTCCTCCTCTCTTGTTGCCTCCCAACATTCCCGTCTACAGGACTTCTCTAGAATGGCCCCTATTTTGTAGAACTCTCTGCCTCGCTCCACTGTCCACAAGACCCTCCACTATTTTTCATATTTTCAAGAGCTCCTTAAAGACTCTACTGTTCAGGGATGCATACAATACACGCTAACTCTTCTTATCTCAGTTCCTTTCCTCCTCCTTTGTCATCCCCTTTAACCCCCTTAGCATGTAACCCTACAAGCCCAGATGTTTTATAGATCACTTTCATGAGAGGTGATTTACAACAGTGCAACTCTTGGCAGGGCCCTCTACGCATTTGTCTCCTATAAATGCTACCTTTGCATACTATACCAATGTTTATAACGTTGCAGAATCTGTTGCTGCTCTACAAATAACTGATAATACTAAAAATCATAATAATTATATGATGAAAGTTTTCTAAACTTCAGCATGCTTGTTTAATTCAATGCATGTACCCATATCCAGTTCCTCAATTTATTAAGTTGTTTAAAGGAACATTAAACAGTGTGAGATTGTTACTCTGGTAATGAATTTATAACTGTCCCTAACTATCCTCAGCAAAGGAGATATAAAGATAACATAACAGGCGTTTAAACCTAGGGAAGCCACTTTATGGAGACTTGGGGGCCTATGTATCAAAGGTCTTGCGGACCTGATCCGACAGTGTGGATTAGGTCCGCAAGACCTCGCTGAATGTGGAGAGCAATACGCTCTCCGTATTCAGCATTGCACCAGCAGCTCACAAGAGCTGCTGGTGCAACGCCGCCCCTGCAGACTCGCGGCCAATTGGCCGCAAGCAGGGAGGTGTCAATCAACCCGATCGTACTTGATCGGGTTAAATTGTGGCGATTCCTGTCCGTCTGCTCAGAGCAGTCGTACAGTGTTATGGAGCAGCGGTCTTTAGACCGCTGCTTCATAACTGCTGTTTCTGGCGAGTCTGAAGACTCGCCAGAAACACGGGCCCACAAGCTCCATACGGAGCTTGATAAATGGGCCTCTAGATATCTACACTTATTTCTTCAATATTTAAATAATGCTGCTAAAAACTAAGGCCTAGTTTCCATAGAGGTGGTAAAGTCTCCATAGACGTTTTTATTACCAGTTTCCACAATTTACCATATGAATGGGAACTAGGCCTGAATCTGCATATGATATGCATTGAATATATTATTATGTTTAGAATGTATTTTGTTTCAAGTCCTTTTTAAACTAGCCCCGCCCCTGCTGTAAAATACTAAATATTACACAGATTATAAAGTGAAACGCACAGTACCTGTTAGTGTTTTTCTTACCTCACTGTTGCTGTAACGAGCCAACTCAGAGATGAAGCGGATGTGGTCGTCCCGAATCTGAACCATCTGCTCACAGATATTGTACTGAGGGCTGATGCTGCTCTGGGTGCAAGTCCACCTGGGCAGGAAAGTAGCTGTGTAAACCTAGGTATCTGCGTGAATAAGGCCAGGGACCAGTAGCAGAGGGAGCCTAAAGGCACTGCAGGATGGTGCTACAGTGATTTGCAGACAATAATTGTGCACAGAACTAACCATGAACATACAATGTGCACACTCATAAACAGAAAGCATAGCCTGATGAATATGTAGGTGCACAATAGTACAAGCACTACTCAGGAACCCAACGCTGTACAAGCACAAGAATAGCTAAGCGCAAAAACACTCATTATGTGTTCATGTGAAGAGGATATAGTGTGCATGCACCAGGGTGTGCTAAGCACAAGTATGTGAACACACACTGTGCACTAAACAGACATGAAATCCAACATTATGCTTTCATAATTCAGATAGAACATTCAGTTTTAAAAAACATTCCAATATTATCAAATTTGCTTCATTTTCTTGGTATCTTTTGGTAAAGGAGCAGCAAAGCACTTCAGGCAGCTAGCTGAATACAAGTGAATACAAGTGAATGTAAGGCGGTGTAATGGAAGGTATGCTCTTCAACAAAGG
Source organism: Bombina bombina (assembly GCF_027579735.1). Lineage (NCBI taxonomy): Eukaryota > Metazoa > Chordata > Amphibia > Anura > Bombinatoridae > Bombina > Bombina bombina. Next base: position 1,039,164,066 of record NC_069504.1, read on the forward strand.
ATATCAAGTAAACAAAGCAACACAGATAATAGAAGTCAGTTGGTAAGTTGTTTAAAATTGTATGCTTTATCTGCCAGATATTGGGTAATACACGCTGGTGCCTAGGGTCTCATTTTTCACTAGTGTAATTTAAAAAGCTCAGTTTATCCAATACCGAGATGTACTGAGGAATAGGTAACCTCTCATTAAGCAGATATTTGTTTGCTGGTTGGGAATAGTGAAAGCAGTTAGTGCTAAAATCACCAGCCACAAGAGGGAGGGAATATAAGATAGCATTATATGTAGTAAGTGCTTAGTGGCTGATGGAATATTGTGCCCGCTAACTCACTATCCAGACTGTGTATGCTTTGGGTAATAAAAACAAATAAATAAAAAAATACAAACAAATTGAGCTCACTTTCCTTTGCAGACTGCTGGCACATAACAAATACAAAGCCTGTGTATGGTGACTAATGGATGTGGTTGTTTATTTTTATTTTAAACCTGCACGATCCAAAATGAATTCCCTTTTGCCATAAATCTTCACATTAACGTAATATAAATATTATACTTTTTTAGTTCTTTTAAAGAATGTGTTTGTTTTTTTACCAAGTAACATCCTAAAGGGGCACGAGGGGTGTGAAAATTAAATGCTGTGTTTGGTTAGTGCAATTCATTTTTAAATAATCCCCCCTTTCTTAATATTCAGTACATAGTTTAAGCCCCATACTGTGTGCACCTAGGCTTTCCAAAGCAGGCCACACCCAGTGACTGATTGGGCAACTGTTTAAAAAAAAAAAAAAGCTTTAGGGAAATGGGGCATTTCCTTTGTATATTTGTTTGTCCCTTTACATCAGATTTGCTAGACTTTAATGCACTATTGTTGCCCATCTATAAATAGCTATTGTCAAATGAGCTTCCATTAAAATCAATCTTCTGTTAAGATCTTTTTTTTTACGTGTTAAGAAATCTAGAGATAAATTGTGCAAATGTAGAATGCACTTAGACAGGAGCATGTGGTATGATTTGTGTACAAACGCACCATACATACATTTATATAGACATAAAGCAGGCAGCTATGGGTGGCTACTGAATGGCACATGAACATGACAAATGGGAGAGTTACACAGAGCAGAATGATCTCCTAGGCCACACAAAGATAAGAACCTGCTTCTACTCATTTCAACTAGGGCATCCCATATACCAGACTTTACTAAGGTAAGATAGAAGAGTTAGGGAGGCTGCCACATTCATTCCCTTAATTTGCAGCCATGTCAACTTCAGCCTCTACACTCTACCAGTACATATATATAGCTAAAATCAGCAACAACACCTATCTTTATTAAAAAATTATCCTTTATTGAAACAACATCAGGATCAAACAAAGTAGTTAGCAGCTACGTTTCGAGCCTACCCGGCTCTTGATCTCTGCGCAATCTGTCGGCGCTCTACAAATAGCTGATAATAATAACAACATGTGGATTGATAATTATCCGCATGATAATAACTATAGCTGAGCCCTTTTTAATGTCAAAATAATTACAATCAGTGATTCTTATTGTGTATTGGTAGCACTTTGTTAATTATTGGTTCAGTGACAAATGGTATTATCAAACTTCGTTAAGTACTAAAACCCACTGTCAGAGTAGGCAAAAAATAAGTGTGATCAAAATTCAATACTTTGGAATACAATTGACAACTTCATTCACACAAAATAACTTTATTAGAAAAAATAATTAAAGTAATAGTCCGGCTGGACTAGTACTCACGCACACTCACACACATATGGTTTAAAATTTGCTGGAACTCAGACTATATAATTTAATCTGAATTGCACCTCATAAAGTATACATCACTCCTTAACAGGAGATATTGGAGTATTTGTATATATATAGACAATCAACTCCTGTAGGAAAGTGAGTATGTTATTACCAGTGGTAGTAAGGTGTACCTAATAAGTACTTATACAAAAAAGCACAACATTAGTATGAATAGTATCCGATTCAATTACCGGTTTGTGTGCTGAGAAGTAAAAAGGTCTATAGTACACTCAATATGTATATGTTAGTCGAACAGTCAAAAGTAAAGCTGGTGATTTACTGTGTTCCTAAATTATAATCATTGCAAGTGTTGCAAAAAATGTTAAACTGATATGAAAAGGCCACAGTCACAGCACAGTCATTGGTTATTTTTAAAGTACGGTATATACCTTTCAATAAAGATTCAAATGCACTATATATATATAATGCACATATCTATCGTTAAGTGTAATATTTGTGTATGCCTTAGTACAATCAATTATTGACTTTGCTTTGAAACAGAGATAGAGATCAGTTTTTCAATTCAGCCTTGCTGAATACAAATATACCAGCAGGCAACCCACGAATGGAAACATATGCTGAGCTTAGCTAGAAAAGGTCTCTTCTATAGCGGAGGCCTGTTTAAACATTAGCTGTCTTTGGAGCTTATAGTTCAACCACACTGAGTATCAATATACCAGCATTCACCAATGGAACAATATGCTGAGCTGAACTAAAAAAAGGTCTCTTCTATAGCGGAGGCCTGTTTAATCATTTAACTGTCACTGAAGCTATAGTACAACCTTGCTAAGTATAGGTATGCCCACAGGTTGCCTACGTTTAAGAAAAATATGCTGAGCTGAGAAAAGGTCTCTTCTATAGCAGAGGCCTGTTTAACCATTAACTAGTGCTGTGTATAATTCTGAACACAGATTACCCAGGATCGACAAAAAGTCTGCTAATCTTAGACTGAAAAAGGTCTCTTCTATAGCGGAGGCCTTGTTTTAATATTAACTGCCACTGTCTATAAACGTATTCACTATGGTGCAATTTAAGTATTGAGGCTGAGTCAGCTATTAAAATCGAGGTTCCATAACCTCGTGCAGGTGCCTGACTCAGTCTAAGATTAGCAGACTTTTTGTCGATCCTGGGTAATCTGTGTTCAGAATTATACACAGCACTAGTTAATGGTTAAACAGGCCTCCGCTATAGAAGAGACCTTTTCTCAGCTCAGCATATTTTTCTTAAACGTAGGCAACCTGTGGGCATACCTATACTTAGCAAGGTTGTACTATAGCTTCAGTGACAGTTAAATGATTAAACAGGCCCCCGCTATAGAAGAGACCTTTTTTTAGTTCAGCTCAGCATATTGTTCCATTGGTGAATGCTGGTATATTGATACTCAGTGTGGTTGAACTATAAGCTCCAAAGACAGCTAATGTTTAAACAGGCCTCCGCTATAGAAGAGACCTTTTCTAGCTAAGCTCAGCATATGTTTCCATTCGTGGGTTGCCTGCTGGTATATTTGTATTCAGCAAGGCTGAATTGAAAAACTGATCTCTATCTCTGTTTCAAAGCAAAGTCAATAATTGATTGTACTAAGGCATACACAAATATTACACTTAACGATAGATATGTGCATTATATATATATATATAGTGCATTTGAATCTTTATTGAAAGGTATATACCGTACTTTAAAAATAACCAATGACTGTGCTGTGACTGTGGCCTTTTCATATCAGTTTAACATTTTTTGCAACACTTGCAATGATTATAATTTAGGAACACAGTAAATCACCAGCTTTACTTTTGACTGTTCGACTAACATATACATATTGAGTGTACTATAGACCTTTTTACTTCTCAGCACACAAACCGGTAATTGAATCGGATACTATTCATACTAATGTTGTGCTTTTTTGTATAAGTACTTATTAGGTACACCTTACTACCACTGGTAATAACATACTCACTTTCCTACAGGAGTTGATTGTCTATATATATACAAATACTCCAATATCTCCTGTTAAGGAGTGATGTATACTTTATGAGGTGCAATTCAGATTAAATTATATAGTCTGAGTTCCAGCAAATTTTAAACCGTATGTGTGTGAGTGTGCGTGAGTACTAGTCCAGCCGGACTATTACTTTAATTATTTTTTCTAATAAAGTTATTTTGTGTGAATGAAGTTGTCAATTGTATTCCAAAGTATTGAATTTTGATCACACTTATTTTTTGCATACTCTGACAGTGGGTTTTAGTACTTAACGAAGTCCAGTACCCAACAGTCTTTCTCTCTGTGCTGCAAAATCTCTCTCCTTTTTTTTGCATCCCATTGTACATTTTGATGTATATTACTGTTAATGGTTCTGGAACTTAAGGGTTACGATATATAAATAATAAATTTGATTTATCCCTTAAGTTTGAATTGATACAACCCACATTACTCTCCCTCAAAAAACCTTCTTACAAATTACAAATGGTATTATACCAGATCTGATTGGCTGATCACAATCCAACATCTTGATACTAACTGAGACCTTTACGGGGACGGACGGACATTTTTGCTTATTAAATTCAACAGCTAAATAGATTTGATAAACCCCCAATTTATCAAGCTACGGCAAACAGGGGCATACATACCCGCCCTGTCCACTGCAGCTCGCCTCTGGCGGGCTGAATTACGCTGCTGGAATTCAGCATTGCACAAGAACGCAATTTTGTACTCTTGTGCAACACTGCCCCCTGCCTGCGCACAGCCAATCGCCCGCAGGCAGGAGCTGTCAATCTTCCCGGTCAGATGAGAAAGAGGTTAGGGAAGCAGCGGTCTGATAACAGCTGCTTCATAAATACAGACTGCATGTTCTCTTGTGAGAACCTGCAGTCGTAGGGGGGCGAAGCCTTTGATAAATTGACCCCTATGAAGCCGCATCACCAGATACTAGTGCTACATGCACAATTAATTAAAGTTAATACATTAAAATAAGAACTTTAGCAATAAGCACAAGGTTGTAATAAACCCCTATATTTCTATTACCACCTCCTTTTTCCTCTACCAGTGGCTGACATCTTTAAAATGTTCTTTGGATATTTTCTTCCTTGCTCCATTTTGCATAGTGTCAAGTACTCAAGTAATACCCTGCTTCTGTCTTAGTTCCAAGGCTGACTCAATCCCAAGTCTTTAATATAAAACCCAGTTAAGTACTAGTATTCAGGACCAAATATTAAAATGTTAAGAAGCAGTGACACTTCGTTCTGAATCTTATCTTCAAGTGGCCAAGGAGATGCAACTGCGTTAAACAGATTCTAAATTACTATAATTAGAGCATTTTTACAACCACAAGCTTCTTTATACTGCAGCATCAGTGCTCCTCATCTATATGGGTAATTCCCACAGACAATTCCACCTAGTTCTCCCTGGAGCTGGGACACATTACGGCATGCACTCACTTTGATTTGTTCTCTTCATAGTGAGCACTGGTCTTAATGTATCTGGCCAGCTCTATCTGCATATCGCCGAACAGAGGCACCACCTGCAACTGCTGCAAGAGAAAAAAAAGATGCACTGCGCCCTTTAGTGAGAACACTGCTTTGAGTCTGTGCTTAGTCTATCTGGGCAAATGCAGAGGTATCATAAGTCTCAGAAACTTGAAGTTTAGTCCGCATCAGTCACAAAGAAAAGTAAAAAGTGCTGTCAGTAGCTGTAACTGTCCGAAAAGCTTCTCACACTTTATGGTATGTGTGAGCAAGATGTATAATAGTTAGGAATGTATAATTAAGCCCATATGTTTTTAGGCAACAAACATAAAATAAACACAATATATTTTTACATTAATTAAATAAATTAAATTATAAACTTTCTGAGATTGTGTGTGCCTGACTTAAGGATAATTTTTAAAAAGTATAAATATGAGAGCCATGGCAACTATTTTTAAAATTATAATGGTATGTTAAAGAAGCATTAAAGTTATTTTTCTTATAAAAACAATAAAATATATGAAAGCAATAAAAGCTTAATTGCAGATATATAGCATGAATTCATAAGGAAAAAAGTATTAAATACTACGACTGCAGGTAATGAAACCAAGCAGATTTGTTTTGGGTACCGCCTGGGACACTTGTCCCATAGGTTTGCCACCCCTGCAGTAGTTTTTAGCAGGAATATTAATACATTATAATGTTTCTGTAGATTGTTACATCACCTTGAAGAATTTGTCAATTTTGCTGAGATTGATCCTCTTCTTTGCATCCAATTTATAAATGTTACTGACATTTCCATCCATTAAATACAAGCCAAATCCCATAACCTGTAACACAAGAGAGCAATATTCTTCATACAAAGTAAATCATTCCTAGAATGCCCAATGTTTTGATTTAAAAAAACTCTGTAGTTGGTTATGGGAATTAAAACAGGAATATTTCATATGCAGTAAGGAAAAATATATCCAGATGGCATTAAATGTACATTAGCATTAGCAACAACATACCAAAGAGTGACAAGGCTGCACACAATGGGCCAGATTACAGTTAAGCTCAAGTGATAAGGGGTTTTATAATTGCGTTGCTATTATTGAGACTGCTAGCACAGTATTATTCTAGTATTACACACATTGATTGCACCCCAATCTTTTCAATAGGACATTAGAGTTATTTTATAAATACATTATATATATACCATGTATTAAATATTGTGTTTCAAAACATCTACACCAATATAGTATTGAAAATATGTCATTCTACTAGAAAAAAAAAGCATTTAGGATTTTGATAATGTAGGACAATCCTGGATCACCCCTTGATTATGTTTATCTTATCTCCTCTGCTTTGTCCAATCAGGTCTTAGATACAGTCTGTTTATTGTCACAGTTTTATTATTATTATTATTATTATTATGTTAGTGCATTATATTAAAGGCACCAATAAGGTTGTAAGAAATAAATGATTGGCTTATGCCAAGGGTTTTTTCAAAGAAATAAATGTTGGCAACCACTGATGTACTTTTGTGCCTGTGTGTTTCTAAAACTATCTTTCAGTCTTAGTCATTTTTATTTTTATATGTTGCATCTAAAAAAATTTCTTTTAAAATGTATTATTATTTTTATTCTTTTTTTTGCATGCTCCTCAGCAAACCTCATCATGCTGTCACAGAAAGGAGCTACGTTTGTTACTAGAGGTCACACTTTAAGGCTAGAGGAAAGGACATTTAATGTTCAGCAACTAAATGCTTTTCCCTGTAAGCGCAATCAAACTCCCTAAGGATGTAATGCCAGCCAATACAGGAAATAGCTTTTAAGACTTTAACAGATATTTGGCTAAATCAGAATCCAAGGGCAGATCTATAAAAGGCTGAATTTGATGGATTTTTGCCTTCTGTTAACCTCATCTACTATCTTACTATGTAAACACTACTTTACGGAATAGGTAGAGGACACATGAATATCTAGACAAAGATTCAGTAATGAAATTAAAAAAAATAACCGGATGCATTTAGTGGAGAAATTAAAAAGTAAGTTTGAGTTATCAAGCCAATAGTTCTTTTTAACTGAGTGGGTCTTCTGATCCTTAAGGCTCCTAAAATGTTCCATTATTTAAGAAAAACTATTCTGCACTTTACCTTCAGCAGCATGTGCTTTTCACTTGGCGTTAGATACATTTTGTTCTCATAATAATCCACACAGATGTTCACAATGTCAGCCAATAGCTCCTCGTAGCCAGGAATTACCTCCAACTGCTGGTGCAGACACTGTGGAGAATACAAATAAGCACAATTAAATTAAACTGCCCTAACGCCGATGATCCTGTACCCCTCGCTATACACTGAATCAGCAATGCATATATGTAACAACCCCTTTGCTGCAAGAGCCCTCTCTTGCAGCCAAGGGGGTAAAATGAGTGATGTGACATTCACGTTGCTCAACTTTATTATTTTAATTGTCAAAAAATGTCTGCAAAAACTCTTATGATTGTGACATGTTATATAGTATTGGTGACAACATTATTCAAGCAATATGAAATATACACAGGAAAATATATTTTATTGTTTGTTAAATGATAAAATGATTACGGACTAAAACACAAGTGAAGTGCAAAAATATAAGCTCCATTATGCGCTAATATAACCTCTTCAATCAATAGCACTTTCTGCACTCAAATTAGTTAAAAGTAGTTTTTTATCGCTCAAAGTTTAGGGTGCACTAATATCTGGATTTCAGATAGCAGAGATGCACTAAATCGCTCACAAAACAGACTTCTATGGGGGCGAACTGAAAACCTAATGTCGGATATCACTTGAGTGATAAGCTGAAGGTCCTCTATACTAAGATATAGACTATGGAGTTGAATTGAAACATAAGTTATGTTTCATCAGCTAGTTCTATGGCGATTTACCACCCAGGAGCAGCCTCCTTCATATGCAAATTAATATGACCCTAAGGAGGTCTCCCTATGGGTGATGGGGGAAACCAAATGTGGACACCTTGTCCAGTGTGCTTAGAGGAATGTGGCTGCACCTTACTGACAAGGCCCATAGGAGGCCGAAACGATTGTCTGGGGTTGTCATGTTCCTTGTTCAGAGGAGAATTGCCTGATATTTTGGGGCTGGACTGACCTTACTTGGCGAGATCAGACTGATATACTTCAAGAAAGTTTTTCGCTGTGAAAAGAACACTGGTCTAAAAGAGGCTGCTCCTGGGTGGTAAATCGTCACAGAACTAGCTGATGAGCTGTTGTTCGTTCCTGGTAGAGCGCTTCTCTCTTCGTATGCAAATTAATATGACCCTAGGGAGGTCTCCCTATGGGTGATGGGGAAACCAGACGTGGACTCCTTGCCCATTGTGCTTAGAAGAATGTGGCTGCACCTCACTGACGAGGCCAATAGGAGGCCAAAAAGATCACCTGGAGTTGTCATGTTCCTGGTTCAGAGGAGAATTGCCTGGTATTTCGGGGCTGGACTGACCTTACTTGGCAGGATTAGACAGAAAAACTACAGGAAAGTTTTTTCTGTGAAAAGCACACTGGTCTAAAAGAGGCTGCTCCTGGGTGGTAAATCGCCATAGAACTAGCTGATGAGCTGTTGTTCGTTCCTGGTAGAGCGCTCCTCTCTTCGTATGCAAATTAATATGACCCTAGGGAGGTCTCCCTATGGGTGATGGGGAAACCAGACGTGGACTCCTTGCCCATTGTGCTTAGAGGAATGTGGCTGCACCTCACTGACGAGGCCCATAGGAGGCCGAAACGATCGTCTGGGGTTGTCATGTTCCTGGTTCAGAGGAGAATTGTCTGGTATTTCGGGGCTGGACTGACCTTACTTGGCGGGATAAGACTGATATACTTCATCAAAGTTTTTCTCTGTAAAAAGCACACTGGTCTAAAAGAGACTGCTTCCGGGTGGTAAATAGCCATAGAACTTGCTAATGAGCTGTTGTTCGTTCCTGGTAGAGCGCTTCTCTCTTCATATGCATATATATATATATATATATATATATATAAGTCCAAACAGATCACACTCCAGACTTCCAAAAGCAGCAGCCCAGGGTGCAGCAGAAAAATGTATATAGAATAAAAGAAAGAGTGCACTCCAATGGAAATCCTTTCATCAATACCTCACTTTATTAGTGAACGTTTTCAGACCATAAAGCCGGTCCTCAGACAAAAAAGTGTGTACATACTTTTTTGTCTGAGGACGAACTTTATGGTCCGAAAACGTTCACTAATAAAGTGAGGTATTGATGAAAGGATTCCCATTGGAGTGCGCTCTTTCTTTTATTATATATATATATATATATATATATATATATATATATATATATATATATATATATATATATATATATATACACACACACAATGCCTTACAAAAGTATTCACCCCCCCCCCTTTGCATTTTTCGTGTTTTGTTGCCTCACAACCTGGAATTAACATGGATTGTTTGAGGATTTGCATCATTTAATTTACAGAACATGCCCACAACTTTGAAGATGTTTTTTTTTTTTATTGTGAAGCAAACAACAAATAGGACACAATAACATAAAAAGTCAATGTGCATAACTATTCACCCCCATGAAGTCAATACTTTGTAGAACCACCTTTTACAGCAATCACACCTCCAAGTCGCTTTGGATAAGTCTCTATGAGCTTGCCACATCTTACCACTGGGATTTTTGCCCATTCCTCCTTGCAAAACTGCTCCAGCTCCTTCAAGTTGGATGGTTTGCACTTGTGAACAGCAATCTTTAAGTCTGACCACAGATTTTCTAATGGATTGAGGTCTGGGCTTTGACTAGGCCATTCCCCTTAAACAACTCAAGTGTTGCTTTAGAAGTGTGTTTGGGGTCATTGTCCTGCAGGAAGGTGAACCTCCGTCCTAGCCTTAAATCACGCAGAGTGGTACAGGTTTTGCTCAAGAATATCTCTATATTTAGCACCATCCATCTTTCCCTCAACTCTGACCAGTTTCCCAGTCCCGGCTGCTGAAAAACATCCCCACAGCATGATGCTGCCACCACCATGTTTCACTGTGGATATGGTGTTCTTTGGGTGATTTGATGTGTTGGTTTGCGCCAGACATAGCGTTTTCTTTAATGGCCGAAAAGTTCAATTTTAGCCTCATCAGACTAGAGCACCTTCCTCCATACATTTTGGGAGTCTCCCACATGCCTTTTCGCAAACTCAAAACGTGCCATTTTGTTTTTTGCTGAAAGTAATGGCTTTCTTCTGGCCACTCTGCCATAAAGCCCAATTCTATGGAGCGTACGGCTTATTGTCGTCCTATGTACAGATACTCCAGTCTCTGCTGTGGAACTCTGCAGCTCATCCAGGGTTACCCTAGGTCACTGTGCTGCCTCTCTGATTAATGCCCTCCTTGCCCTGTCCGTAAGTTTTGGTGGGCGGCCGTCACTTGGCAGGTTTGCTGTTGTGCCATGTTCTTTCCATTTGGTTATGATAGATTTAATGTTGCTCCTGAGGATCATCAAAGAATTGGATATTTTTGTATAACCTAACCCTGACGTGTACTTCTCAACAACATTGTCCCTTACTTGTTTGGAGAGTTCCTTGGTCTTCATGGCAGTGTTTGGTTAGTGGTGCCTCTTGCTTAGGTGTTGCAGCCTCTGGGGCATTTAAAAAAAGGTGTGTATATGTAATGACAGATCATGTGACACTTAGATTGCACACAGGTGGACATCATTTCACTAATTATGTGACTTCTGAAGGTAATTGGTTGCAGCTTTTTATGGGCTTCATACGCACATGCCAGTTTTCTGTTTTCTATTTCAAAAAAATAGTTTTATGTATATATTTTTCTCATTTCACTTCACTAACTAAGGCCTAGATTTAGAGTTGGGCGGTAGCCGTCAAAACCAGCGTTAGAGGCTCCTAACGCTGGTTTTTACCGCCCGCTGGTATTTGGAGTCAGTCAGGAAAGGGTCTAATGCTCACTTTGCAGCCGCGACTTTTCCATACCGCAGATCCTCCTACGCCATTTGCGTATCCTATCTTTTCAATGGGATCTTCCTAACGCCGGTATTTAGAGTCTTGGCTGAAGTGAAGAAATCTAACGACAAAACTCCAGCCGCAGAAAAAAGTCAGTAGTTAAGAGTTTTCTGGGCTAACGCCGGTTTATAAAGCTCTTAACTACTGTGCTCTAAAGTACACTAACACCCATAAACTACCTATGTACCCCTAAACCGAGGTCCCCCCACATCGCCGCCACTCTATTAAAATTTTTTAACCCCTAATCTGCCGACCGCACACCACTGCCACCTACGTTATCCCTATGAACCCCTAATCTGCTGCCCCTAACACCGCCGACCCCTATATTATATTTATTAACCCCTAATATGCCGCCCCCAACGTTGCCGCTACCTACCTACACTTATTAACCCCTAATCTGCCGACCGGACCGCAACGCTAATATAATAAATGTATTAACCCCTAATCCGCCTCACTCCCGCCTCAATAACCCTATAATAAATAGTATTAACCCCTAATCTGCTCTCCCTAACATCGCCGACACCTAACTTCAAGTATTAACCCCTAATCTGCCGACCGGAGCTCACAGCTACTCTAATACATTTTTTAACCCCTAAAGCTAATTCTAACCCTAACCCTAACACCCCCCTAAGTTAAATATAATTTTATTCTAACGAAATAAATTAACTCTTATTAAATAAATTATTCCTATTTAAATCTAAATACTTACCTGTAAAATAAACCCTAATATAGCTACAATATAAATAATAATTATATTGTAGCTATTTTAGGATTAATATTTATTTTACAGGCAACTTTGTATTTATTTTAACCAGGTACAATAGCTATTAAATAGTTAATAACTATTTAATAGTTACCTAGTTAAAATAATTACAAAATTACCTGTAAAATAAATCCTAACCTAAGTTACAATTAAACCTAACACTACACTATCAATAAATAAATTAAATAAACTACCTACAATTATCTACAATTAAACCCAACACTACACTATCAATAAATTAATTAAATACAATATCTACAAATAAATACAATTAAATAAACTAACTAAAGTACAAAAAATAAAAAAGAACTAAGCTACAAAAAATAAAAAAATATTTACAAACATTAGAAAAATATTACAACAATTTTAAACTAATTACACCTACTCTAAGCCCCCTAATAAAATAACAAAGCCCCCCAAAATAAAAAAATGCCCTACCCTATTCTAAAATTAAAATAGAAAAGCTCTCCAAAAAGGAGCCTAACGCAGCCCTTCTGTGAACTCTAAATACCAGCGGTATTTAAAAGGTGCGGGAGAAAAAAGCCAGCGTAGCTAACGCACCCCTTTGGCCGCAGAACTCTAAATCTAGCCGTTAGACTATTGTGTTCTGATCCATCACATAAAATTCAGATTAATAAAACATTGAACTTAAGGCTCTAATGTAACAAAATAGGTAAAAAGTCAAGGGGGGTGAATACTTTTGCAAGGCATTGTACATACATACACACACACATTCTGCGAGATTACGAGTTTTGCGGTAACAGGGGTGCGGTGCTAATGAGCATTTTTTTTTTAACCCTCCCTTAAGACAACGCTGGTATTACAGGTTTTTACAAACCCGGCGTTAGTCGCAAAAAGGTAAGGGTAGAGCAAAATTTAGCTCCACATCTCACCTCAATACCAGTGTTGCTTACGGTAGCTGTAAGCTGGCTAAACGTGCTTGTGCACGATTTCCCTATAGGAATCAATGGGGCAGATTCAGCTGAAGAAAAACCTAACACCTGCAAAAAAGCAGCGTTCAGCTTCTAACGCAGCCCCATTGATTCCTATGGGGAAACAAAAGTAATGTCTACACCTAACACCCTAACATGAACCCCGAGTCTAAACACCCCTAATCTTACACTTATTAACCCCTAATCTGCCGTCCCCGCTATCGCTGACACCTACATTATATTATTAACCCCTAATCTGCCGCTCGACACCGCCGCCACCTACATTATCCCTATGAACCCCTAATCTGCTGCCCCCAATATCGCCGACACCTACATTATATTTATTAACCCCTAATCTGCCCCCCCAATGTCGCCGCAACCTACCTACATTTATTAACCCCTAATCTGCCGCCCCCATCGTCGCCGCTACTATATTAAATTTATTAACCCGTAAACATAAGTCTAAACCTAACCCTAACACCCCCCTAATTTAAATATAATTTAAAATAAATAAAATTACTACAATTAAACAAATTATTGCTATTTAAAACTAAATACTTACCTATAAAATAAACCCTAAGCTAGCTACAATATAACTAATAGTTATATTAGTTTATTTTTATTTTACAGGCAACTTTGTATTTATTTTAACTAGGTACAATAGTTATTAAATAGTTATTAACTATTTAATAACTTCCTAGTTAAAATAAATACAAATTTACCTGTAAAATAAATCCTAACCTAAGTTACAATTACACCTAACACTACACTATCATTAAATTAATGACCTAAACTACCTACAATTAAATACAATTAAATTAAATAAACTAAAGTATGAAAAACAACAAACTCTAAATTACAGAAAATAAAAAAATAATTAAACATTTTTAAAACTAATTACACCTACTCTAATCCCCCTAAAAAAATAAAATAGCCCCCCAAAATAAAAAAACCCTACCCTATACTAAATTACAAATAGCTCTTAAAAGAACCTTTTGCGGGGCATTGCCCCAAAGTAATCAGCTCTTTTACCTGTAAAAATAAAATACAATACCCCCCCACATTAAAACCCACCACCCACACACCCAACCCTACTCTAAAACCCACCCAATCCCCCCTTAATAAAACCTAACACTACCCCCTTGAAGATCACCCTACCTAGAGCCGTCTTCACCCAGCCGGGCTCAAGTGGTCCTCCAGAGGGGCAGAAGTCTTCATCCGATCCGGGCAGAAGAGGTCCTCCAGACGGGCAGAAGGCTTCATCCAGGCGGCATCTTCTATCTTCATCCATCCGGAGAGGGTCCATCTTCAATCCAGCCGACACAGAGCATCCTCTTCAAACGAAGTCCAAGCGAAGCCAATAGGATTATTCCTACCTTAATTCCGATTGGCTGATAGAATCCTATCAGCCAATCGGAATTCAAGGGACGCCATCTTGGATGATGTCATTTAAAGGAACCTTCATTCTTCACTTGAACTTCGTTTGAAGAGGATGCTCCGCGTCGGCTGGATTGAAGATGGACCCGCTCCGCTCCGGATGGATGAAAATAGAAGATGCCGCCTGGATGAAGCCTTCTGCCCATCTGGAGGTCCTCTTCTGTCCGGCTTGGATGAAGACTTCTGCCCCTCTGGAGGACCACTTGTGCCCAGCTGGGTGAAGACGGCTCAAGGTAGGGTGATCTTCAAGGGGGTAGTGTTAGGTTTTATTAAGGGGGGATTGGGTGGGTTTTAGAGTAGGGTTGGGTGTGTGGGTGGTGGGTTTTAATGTGGGGGGGTATTGTATTTTATTTTTACAGGTAAAAGAGCTGATTACTTTGGGGCAATGCCCCGCAAAAGGCCCTTTTAAGGGCTATTTGTAATTTAGTATAGGGTAGGGATTTTTATTATTTTGGGGGGCTTTTTTATTTTATTAGGGGGATTAGAGTAGGTGTAATTATTTTAAAAAAATTTTAATTATTTTTTTATTTTCTGTAATTTAGTGTTTGTTGTTTTTCGTACTTTAGTTTATTTAATTTAATTGTATTTAATTGTAGGTAGTTTAGGTAATTAATTTAATGATAGTGTAGTGTTAGGTGTAATTGTAACTTAGGTTAGGTTTTATTTTACAGGTAAATTTGTAGTTATTTTAACTAGGTAGTTATTAAATAGTTAATAACTATTTAATAACTATTCTACCTAGTTAAAATAAATACAAAGTTGAATGTAAAATAAAAATAAACCCTGAGATAGCTACAATGTAACTATTAGTTATTTTGTAGCTAGCTTAGGGTTTATTTTATAGGTAAGTATTTAGTTTTAAATCGGAATAATTTTTTTAATTGTAGTAATTTTATTTAGACTATTTTAAATTATATTTAAGTTAGGGGGGTTAGGGTTAGACTTAGGTTTAGGGGTTAATACCTTTAATATAGTAGCGGCGACGTTAGGTACGGCAGATTAGGGGTTAATAAAATGTAACTAGTGTTTGTGAGGCGGGAGTGCGGCTGTTTAGGGGTTAATATATTTATTAAAGTGGCGGCAATGTCCAGTCAGCAGATTAGGGGTTAAACTTTTAATTTAAGTGTTTGCGATGTGGGGGGGGGGGCCTCGGTTTAGGGGTTAATAGGTAGTTTATGGGTGTTAGTGTACTTTGTAGCACTTTAGTTAAGAGTTTTATGTTACGGCGTTAGCCCATAAAACTCTTAACTACTGACTTTTAAATGCGGTAGGAGTCTTGACAGGAGAGGCTGTACCGCTCACTTCTTCCAAGACTCACAATACCGGCATTAGGCAAGTCCCATTGAAAAGATAGGATACGCAATTGACGTAAGGGGATTTGCGGTAAGCTCGAGTCGTTGAAGAAAAGTGAGCAGTACACCTGTACTTGCCAGACTCGTTATACCAGCGGGCGTTAAAAAGCAGCGTTGGGGCCACTCAACGCTGCTTTTTAAGGCTAACGCAAGACTCGTAATCTCGCTGATTGTTCTCAACAGAAAATGTTGCCATCCGGGTGGCATTATGAAGTAGCCGTGTGAGGGCAGTGTAATAGTTTCTAATATAATATCATTTTCAGCTATCCAAAGCACAACATAATTGCATAATTTAACAAATATATTTAATGATAATTTGTGCAATAAAAACCTTTTAATATTAACTAATTTTAGATTAATATTAGCTAAAATTTTAGCCAGGTGGTCAGTAAAATCAGCTGGGTGGTGCACCTGCATACTGTAAAATATATAGAAATATTATATGGCTTATTTAGAATATTTTACAGTATGTTTAATCATTTTTCATTAATATTTTTTATGTAATATTTCCATCATGCGCCTGAAGAATACTAAGTTTTAATGTGAGCTAACCCGACCACACTAAGATCTAAATTGAGATTGCGCAAAACGCATATTTTACATTACTATGTTCTTCACATAGAAAATAATGTACTTTTTATTATTTAATATATATTTATATATATATATCTGAAATATGTACAGTAAAACACAAAATTTATTCTTACCTGATAAATTATTTTCTTTCGGAATGATGATGGTCCACAGTCCTCCATAACATATGGGATATATTTTCTGACACTAGAAGGAGGATGTCAAGAACCCATACAAGAGCCTTAAAACCCTCCCACCTCTCTCTAGTTTTATGTATAGCCAAGTAGAGAATAGGAAAGAGAGGTAGCAAAGACAAAACAGGTTCTATAGAGGTGTCATTAGAACTGTCGCCCATGAAGCAGGCGGGGCCTGTGGACCATCATCATTCTGAAAGAAAATAATTTATCAGGTAGGCATACATTTTATTTTCTTTCGTAAAAAAATTATGGTCCACAGTCCTCCATAGTATAAGGGATTAATAGCCAAGCTGATGGTCTCTGTTTCAAACAGGGTGGGAAAATACTTTCTCTGACAGCTCCTATTTAGCCGACACCACAGCCTGAAGGACTATCCTGCTAAAAGCTACCAAAAGCTGCTTGCAAAGAAGCAAAGACATCAAAACGATAAAATTATGAAAAAGTATGTAAGAAAGACCATGTGGTAGCTTTGCAAATCTTCTCCTAGGATGCATCATTCTTAAAGACCCATGATGTTGCCACTGCTCTGGTAGAGTGAGCTGTAATACATTTAGGAGGTAAATTACCAGCCATCAAGTAAGCCTTGTGAATCACTTGTTTAAGATGCCAATGCTACCTTAGTAGCTTTCTGTCCTTTACGATTCCCAGAGTAATGTACAAACAAACTAGAAGTTTTTCTAAACTCTTTAGTCGATTGGAGATAGAACTTCAAAACTCTAACTACGTCCAGATTGTGTAACAACCTTTTCTTAGAGTTAGCAGGGTCTGGACAAAGAGAAGGAACAACCATTTCTTGACTGATGTTATCAGTCGAAACTAACTTTGGAAGAAAATCATATTTAGTACCCAATACAGCCTTATCCTTGTGAATTATAAAAATGGAGGATCACAGGATAACACGGAAACTCAGAAACTCTCCTGGCAGAAGAGATAGCTAATAAGAAAAGCACCTTCCAAGACAATAGCTTTATGTCTATAGAGTCCATAGGTTCAAAGGGAGGACCATGAAGAAATTAAAGATCTAGGGAGGAGAAATAGGTCTTAAAACTGGCCTAACGCCTGAAAAAAGGTCTGAAATCCTATGAAAAAAGAACAGATAAAGATGAAATGTGACCCTTCAGGCAACTAGCTGATAAACCCTTTTCAAGGCCATCACTTAAGAAATGAAGAATTCTTGGAATCCAAAAAGAACACCAAGAAAATCCCTTTGAGGAGCACCACACAAAATATGCTTTCAAAATGTTGTGGTAAATCCTTTGAATCACAGGTTTCCTAGTCTGTATCAGAGTATCGATTACAGAGTCTGATAATCTTCTATGTCTCAAAACTAGGTGTTCAACCTTTATACTGTCAAACTTAGAGATTTGAGATCCTGATGGAAAAGAAGACCTTGTGATAAAAGGTCTTGTCTCAGAGAATGACGCCATGGAGGTGTTGTTGACATATGTACTAGGTCTGCATACCATGACTTGTAAGGCCAGGCTGGAGCAATTAATATTACTGATGCTAACTCCTATTTGATCCGAGCAATGACTCTCTGCAAAAGAACATATGGAGGAAACAGGTATGCTAGATGGAATTCCCATGGCAAACCAAGGTGTCTATCATGTGAGCCCTTGGATCTCTTGATCTTACACAGTACTTTAGAAGTTTGCGATTTAAGTGTGAAGTCATCAGATCTACATCTGGTAGGCCCCATTTGATTACCGTTTAATTGAATACATCCTGATTGAGAGACCATTCTGCTGGATGGACTTATTGAAGGCTGAGATAGTCTGATTCCCAATTGTTCACACCTAGAATGCGAATCGCTGATAAGGAGCACTGATTCCTCTCTGCCCAGGACAGAATCTGAGAGACTTCCTGCATTGACAGTGGACTGTGGTACCTCTTTGATGATTGATATAGGCTACCACTGTGATAGAGAGAGATGAGGGGGTTTAAAGCTCTTGTATGGGTTCTTGACCTCCTCCTAGTGGCGGGGAATATATCCCATTTGTTATGGAGGACTGTAGACCATCATCATTTTATGAAAGAAAAATACACACATATATATATATATATATATATATATATATATATATATAAAAAAAAGTGCATTGGAGCCACATAAATGAATATGTTCTTTGTATTTTTAAATAGACAGATATTATATATATATATATATATATATATATATATATATATATATATATATATATATATATATATAGGTATATGAACAATCGGAAATGGATCCAGCACTCTCTTATTCATCACAACCTCCGGGGTGCACTTAAAGGGCCACTGTAAGTAAATATTTTCTATGCCTGTTACTAACTATCTACCCCAAATACGCTTTTTATCAATAGCATTTCATTAACATATCTCTACCGTATATCAGAAATCTTGTCTGCAAATTTAATTGTTTTCCAAACCCACTCCGTGGGTATCCTTTGCTCTGTACCAATCCGTTTACAATACCTAGGTTTCAAAATGGCGCTTTAAACACAAAGTTATTGGTTTAAGTATTTTGAACACTCAGTGCTGAAAATAGTGGGCAGGATAACGTGACATCATCGGCGAATAAAAGATATAACTTTTAGAACGTTATGAAACTTCGTTTTGGAGAAAATATAGGTCAGTAGGTTTTAATTAATGTTTATTAACTTTAATATGTTAGTTGTTTAGCTTAAAATTTATAACAGAAAGTAATCCTTTAAACCAAGTATCCACAAATTTTCAAGAAAAAAGGCACTCTCCGTTATAAGTAAACAGAGTTTACTTATTATAACGGAGAGTGCCTTTTTTCTTGAAAATTTGTTTATATAGGCATAGATATCTTTTTTTTAATAAAAAACATCAGATAAATGTAGGAATATATATTTATGAATACATACAAAATATTCTGCTATGTAAAGAACATTGGAATGTGAAATCTTAATATTTTATGTTGTGTTATCACAATGGGATCATGTTGGTGCGTAAATAGGGTGTTTTTCTTTACTTTTCGCTCTCCATTTAAGTCTATGCGGGAATAAATTAATGCAAACATGACATTGTTCAGCTTTTTGCGCGTGTTGGGTTAGCGTGCAAGCTAAAACATTTTACTTTCAACTTGTAATACGCATGTTATCTGATGTAGGCCAAAATCCAAATTTGAGGGGAGTTAGTGTGTGAGCGATAATTACTGCTCCACTCGTAAGCTAGCCCAAAGGCAGCAGCACTCAACAATGTATTCCTCAAATAACACATTTATTCATCATCCAAAGATTCATAACATTTTTATGGACCTTTGGTTTATTGTGTACTGTTTTTTGAAAGTCTAGCAAGTGCGGATCTATTACTTGGAATTATATATTAACAGTAGAAAGCAGCACTCTCTGGATATGACGTTTCGGGGTAGTGTATCCCTTCCTTAGGCGAGTGTTGCGTTAATATCGTGCCTTTCCAGCACCCTGGTCTAAAGAATCTTTGGTAGTGAGAGTGCCCTGTTTTCTTTTACTTTCTCTCTCTCTCTCTCTCTCTCTCTCTCTCTCTCTCTCTCTCTCTCTCTCTCTCTCTCTCTCTCTCTCTCTCTCTCTCTCTCTCTCTCTCTCTCTCTCTCTCTCTCTCTCTATATATATATATATATATATATATATATGAGGAAGGGACGATTGACCCCAAAACTTCACCTATTTGATTAAATTTTTTTTGAAGAAATCTACAGAGTGCAAGCCGTTCTTTTTGATATTTACAGCTCTTGCTAGCACCCTGGTGGATATATACATACATACACACACACATATATATATATCATCATCTTGCATTTATAAAACATGCATTTATAAAACATGCTATTTTAAAACTGTTAAAAAAACATTGTCCATCTCACCATAAAGACTTTCCTTTGGTAAGATTCAATAATAAGCTTTATATTTAGGTTGAAGATTGTTTAAATATTGTTTATATGTCGGTGTGAAGGTGTAAAAGTTTATAAAGAGAACCTACAGTACCTGTGTAATCCTGTTGTGATTGGCTAGGAACATGGAAAGATTCTGTGACTCTTGTATAGATTGTGGATCAGCCATTTTTCTAAGAAACTGAGCAGCTCTGGATGAGGGAGGAAAAGAATAGCTATAAATTCGCCTTTTTATTCAAACTTTGCACAAACAAAATATAGGTCAAAGCAATATTGTTAAAAAACAGAATTTATGCTTACCTGATAAATTACTTTCTCTTGCGGTGTATCCAGTCCACGGATTCATCCTTTACTTGTGGGATATTCTCATTCCCTACAGGAAGTAGCAAAGAGAGCACACAGCAAAGCTGTCCATATAGCTCCCCCTCTAGCTCCACCCCCCAGTCATTCGACCAAAGGTTAGGAAGAAAAAGGAGAAACCATAGGGTGCAGTGGTGAATGTAGTTTAAACAAAAAAATTTTTACCTGACTTAAATGCCAGGGCGGGCCGTACACTGGATACACCGCAAGAGAAAGTAATTTATCAGGTAAGTATAAATTCTGTTTTCTCTTGCAAGGTGTATCCAGTCCACGGATTCATCCTTTACTTGTGGGATATCAATACCAAAGCTTTAGGACACGGATGAAGGGAGGGAACAAGACAGGCACCTTAAACGGAAGGCACCACTGCTTGCAAAACCTTTCTCCCAAAAATAGCCTCCGAAGAAGCAAAAGTATCGAATTTGTAAAATTTGGCAAAAGTATGCAGTGAAGAGCAAGTCGCTGCCTTACAAATCTGTTCAACAGAAGCCTCATTTTTGAAAGCCCATGTGGAAGCCACTGCTCTGGTAGAATGAGCAGTAATTCTTTCAGGAGGCTGCTGGCCAGTAGTCTCATAGGCCAAACGGATGATGCTTTTCAGCCAAAAAGAAAGAGAGGTAGCAGTCGCTTTCTGACCTCTCCTCTTACCAGAATAGATAACAAACAAGGAAGATGTTTGTCTGAAATCCTTAGTTGCTTGTAAATAGAACTTTAAAGCACAAACTACATCAAGATTGTGTAATAGACGTTCCTTCTTCGAAGATGGATTAGGACACAGAGAAGGAACAACTATTTCCTGGTTAATATTCTTGTTAGAAACAACTTTAGGAAGAAAACCAGGCTTGGTACGCAAAACTACCTTATCTGCGTGGAACACCAGGTAAGGTGAATCACACTGTAAGGCAGATAATTCTGAAACTCTTCGAGCAGAAGAGATAACTATCAAAAACAAAACTTTCCAAGATAACAACTTAATGTCTATGGAATGTAAAGGTTCAAACGGAACCCCTTGAAGAACTGAAAGATCTAGATTCAAACTCCATGGCGGAGCCACAGCTTTATAGACAGGCTTGATTCTGACTAAAGCCTGAGCAAACGCTTGAACGTCTGGTACCTCTGCCAGACGCTTGTGTAACAGGATAGACAAAGCAGATATTTGTCCTTTTAAGGAACTAGCTGACAATCCTTTCTCCAGTCCTTCTTGGAGAAAGGACAATATCCTGGGAATCCTAATCTTACTCCATGAGTAACCCTTGGATTCACACCAACAAAGATATTTCTGCCATATCTTATGGTAGATTTTCCTGGTGACAGGCTTTCTAGCCTGAATCAGAGTATCTATAACTGACTCAGAGAACCCACGCTTTGATAGAATTAAGCGTTCAATCTCCAAGCAGTCAGACGTAGAGAAACTAAATTTGGATGCTTGAACAGACCCTGTATTAGAAGATCCTGCCTCATTGGCAGTGTCCACGGTCAACCAGACACGGGAGGAGAGGAAACGGTGGAAAAACATAAGACAGATTGAAGGACCAAGGCGCTGCTAGAGCATCTATCAATACCGCCTTGGGATCCCAGGACTTGGACCTGTAGAGAGGAAGTTTGGTGTTCTGACGGGATGCCATCAGATCCAACTCTGGGGTGCCCCATAGCCGAGTCAGCTGGGAAAATACCTCCAGGTGGAGTTCCCACTCCCCCGGGTAAAAAGTCTGACGACTTAGAAAATCCGCCTCCCAGTTGTCTACTCCTGGGATGTGAATTGCTGAGAGATGGCAGGAGTGATCCTCCGCCCACCTGATTATTTTGGTTACTTCCGTCATCGCTAGGGAACTCTTTGTTCCCCCCTGATGATTGACGTAAGCTACAGTCGTGATGTTGTCCGACTGAAATCTGATGAATTTGGCCGCCGCTAGTTGAGGCCATGCCTGAAGAGAGTTGAATATCGCCCTCAGTTCCAGAATGTTTATCGGGAGAAGAGTTTCTTCCCGAGACCATAAGCCCTGAGCTTTCAGGGAGTCCCAGACCGCACCCCAGCCTAACAGACTGGCGTCGGTCGTTACGATGATCCACTCTGGCCTGCGGAAACATATTCCTTGACACAGGTGATCCTGAGACAACCACCAGAGAAGAGAAACTCTGGTCTCCTGGTCCAACTGAATTTGAGGAGACAAATCTGCATAATCCCCATTCCACTGTTTGAGCATGCATAGTTGCAGTGGTCTGAGGTGTATCCAAGCAAAACGGACTATGTCCATTGCCGCAACCATTAGTCCGATTGTGTCCATGCACTGAGCCACAGATGGCCGAGGAATGGAATAAAGAGCTCGGCAAGTAGTTAAGAGTTTTAGCTTTCTGACCTCCGTCAGAAATATTTTCATTTCTACCGAGTCTATCAGGGTTCCTAGGAATGGAACTCTTGTGAGGGGGGAGAGAGAACTCTTTTTGATGTTCACCTTCCACCCCTGAGACCTCAGAAAGGCCAATACAATCTCCGTGTGAGACTTGGTTCTTTGGAAAGTTGACGCCTGAATTAAGATGTCGTCTAGGTAAGGCGCCACTGCTATGCCCCGCGGTCTTAGAACCGCCAGGAGGGACCCTAGCACCTTTGTGAAAATTCTGGGAGCAGTGGCCAACCCGAAAGGAAGAGCCACAAACTGATAATGCTTGTCCAGAAAGGCGAACCTGAGAAACTGGTGATGATCTTTGTGGATAGGAATGTGCAGATACGCATCCTTTAGATCCACGGTAGTCATATATTGACCCTCCTGGATCATTGGTAAGATTGTCCGAATGGTCTCCATCTTGAATGATGGGACTCTGAGGAATTTGTTTAGAATTTTGAGATCCAGGATTGGTCTGAAAGTTCCTTCTTTTTTTGGGAACCACAAACAGGTTTGAGTAAAACCCCAGTCCTTGTTCTGCAATTGGAACTGGGTGGATCACTCCCATTGTAGGTAGATCTTCTACACAGCGTAAAAACCCCTCTTTCTTTGTCTGATCTGTAGACAGACGAGAAATGTGGAACCTTCCCCTTGGAGGAGAGTCCTTGAATTTTAGAAGGTATCCCTGGGCAACAATCTCTAATGCCCAAGGATCGTGTACATCTCTTGCCCAGGCCTGAGCGAAGAGAGAGAGTCTGCCCCCTACTAGATCCGGTCCCGGATCGGGGGCTACCCCTTCATGCTGTCTTGGTGGCAGCTGCAGGCTTTTTGGCCTGTTTACCCTTATTCCAGCCCTGGTAAGGTTTCCAGTTTGCCTTGGGCTGTGAAGCGTTACCCTCTTGCTTTGCAGCCGGAGAGGATGAAGCGGGGCCGTTCCTGAAATTGCGAAAGGAACGAAAATTAGCTTTGTTCTTTGTTTTAAAGGCTTTGTCCTGAGGGAGAGCATGGCCTTTTCCCCCGGTGATATCTGAAATAATCTCTTTCAATTCAGGCCCGAATAGGGTCTTCCCTTTGAAAGGAATGTTCAAAAGCTTGTATTTAGATGACACATCGGGCGACCAGGACTTTAGCCATAGCGCCCTGCGCGCCAAAATGGCGAAAAGTGAATTTTTTTATTTTTATTTTTTTTTTCGCCGCTAACTTAGCTATTTGGAAAGCTGCGTCAGTGATAAAAGAATTAGCTAGCTTTAGAGCTTTAATTCTATCCATAATTTCCTCATATGAGGTCTCCTTCCAGCGCCTCAAACCAGAAACCAGCTGCCGTAGTTACAGGAATAATGCAGGCAATAGGTTGGAGAAGAAAACCTTGTTGAACAAAAATTTTCTTAAGTAAACCCTCTAATTTTTTATCCGTAGGGTCTTTTAAAACACAACTGTCTTCAATTGGTATGGTTGTGCGTTTAGCTAGTGAAAAAACAGCCCCCTCCACCTTAGGGACCGTCTGCCACGAGTCCCGCATGGGGTCAGATATGGGGAACATTTTCTTAAAAAACATAATTTATGCTTACCTGATAAATTCCTTTCTTCTGTTGTGTGATCAGTCCACGGGTCATCATTACTTCTGGGATATAACTCCTCCCCAACAGGAAATGCAAGAGGATTCACCCAGCAGAGCTGCACATAGCTCCTCCCCTCTACGTCACTCCCAGTCATTCGACCAAGAATCAACGAGAAAGGAGAAACCAAGGGTGAAGTGGTGACTGGAGTATAATTTAAAAGATATTTACCTGCCTTAAAAAACAGGGCGGGCCGTGGACTGATCACACAACAGAAGAAAGGAATTTATCAGGTAAGCATAAATTATGTTTTCTTCTGTTATGTGTGATCAGTCCACGGGTCATCATTACTTCTGGGATACCAATACCAAAGCAAAAGTACACGGATGACGGGAGGGATAGGCAGGCTCATTATACAGAAGGAACCACTGCCTGAAGAACCTTTCTCCCAAAAATAGCCTCCGAAGAAGCAAAAGTGTCAAATTTGTAAAATTTGGAAAAAGTATGAAGCGAAGACCAAGTTGCAGCCTTGCAAATCTGTTCAACAGAGGCCTCATTCTTAAAGGCCCAAGTGGAAGCCACAGCTCTAGTAGAATGAGCTGTAATTCTTTCAGGAGGCTGCTGTCCAGCAGTCTCATAGGCTAAACGAATTATGCTACGAAGCCAGAAGGAGAGAGAGGTAGCCGAAGCCTTATGACCTCTCCTCTGACCAGAGTACACGACAAACAGGGAAGACGTTTGTCGAAAATCCTTAGTTGCCTGCAAGTAGAACTTGAGGGCACGAACTACATCCAGATTGTGTAGAAGACGTTCCTTCTTTGAAGAAGGATTCGGGCACAGGGAAGGCACCACGATCTCTTGATTGATGTTCCTGTTAGTGACTACCTTAGGTAAGAACCCAGGTTTTGTACGCAGAACTACCTTATCTGAATGAAAAATCAAATAAGGAGAATCACAATGTAAAGCTGATAACTCAGAGACTCTCCGAGCCGAAGAAATAGCCATTAAAAATAACACTTTCCAAGATAACAACTTTATATCAATGGAATGAAGGGGTTCAAACGGAACTCCTTGTAGAACGTTAAGAACAAGGTTTAAACTCCATGGCGGAGCAACAGTTTTAAACACAGGCTTGATCCTAGCTAAAGCCTGACAAAATGCCTGGACGTCTGGATTTTCTGACAGACGCCTGAGTAACAAGATGGACAGAGCTGAGATTTGTCCCTTTAATGAGCTAGCCGATAAACCCTTTTCTAAACCTTCTTGTAGAAAGGACAATATCCTAGGAATCCTAACCTTACTCCAGGAGTAACCTTTGGATTCGCACCAGTATAGGTATTTACGCCATATCTTGTGGTAAATCCTTCTGGTAACAGGCTTCCTAGCCTGTATCAGGGTATCAATAACCGACTCAGAAAAACCACGTTTTGATAAAATCAAGCGTTCAATTTCCAAGCAGTCAGCTTCAGAGAAGTTAGATTTTGATGTTTGAATGGACCCTGTATCAGAAGGTCCTGTCTTAGAGGTAGAGACCAAGGCGGACAGGATGACATGTCCACTAGATCTGCATACCAAGTCCTGCGTGGCCATGCAGGCGCTATTAGAATCACTGATGCTCTCTCCTGTTTGATTTTGGCAATCAATCGAGGAAGCAGCGGGAAGGGTGGAAACACATAAGCCATCCCGAAGTTCCAAGGTGCTGTCAAAGCATCTATCAGAACCGCTCCCGGATCCCTGGATCTGGACCCGTAGCGAGGAAGTTTGGCGTTCTGGCGAGACGCCATGAGATCTATCTCTGGTTTGCCCCAACGTCGAAGTATTTGGGCAAAGACCTCCGGATGAAGTTCCCACTCCCCCGGATGAAAAGTCTGGCGACTCAAGAAATCCGCCTCCCAGTTCTCCACTCCCGGGATGTGGATTGCTGACAGGTGGCAAGAGTGAGACTCTGCCCAGCGAATTATGTTTGATACTTCCATCATTGCTAGGGAGCTTCTTGTCCCTCCTTGATGGTTGATGTAAGCTACAGTCGTGATGTTGTCCGACTGAAACCTGATGAACCCCCGAGTTTTTAACTGGGGCCAAGCCAGAAGGGCATTGAGAACTGCTCTCAATTCCAGAATGTTTATTGGCAGGAGACTTTCCTCCTGATTCCATTGTCCCTGAGCCTTCAGAGAATTCCAGACAGCGCCCCAACCTAGTAGGCTGGCGTCTGTTGTTACAATTGTCCAGTCCGGCCTGCTGAATGGCATCCCCCTGGACAGATGTGGCCGAGAAAGCCACCATAGAAGAGAGTTTCTGGTCTCTTGATCCAGATTCAGAGTAGGGGACAAGTCTGAGTAATCCCCATTCCACTGACTCAGCATGCACAATTGCAGCGGTCTGAGATGTAGACGTGCAAAGGGTACTATGTCCATTGCTGCTACCATTAAGCCGATCACCTCCATGCATTGAGCTACTGACGGGAGTTGAATGGAATGAAGGACACGGCATGCATTTAGAAGCTTTGTTAATCTGTCTTCTGTCAGATAAATCTTCATTTCTACAGAATCTATAAGAGTCCCCAAGAATGGAACTCTTGTGAGAGGAAAGAGAGAACTTTTCTTTTCGTTCACTTTCCATCCATGCGACCTTAGAAATGCCAGAACTAACTCTGTATGAGACTTGGCAGTTTGAAAGCTTGAAGCTTGTATCAGAATGTCGTCTAGGTACGGAGCTACCGAAATTCCTCGCGGTCTTAGTACCGCCAGAAGGGCACCTAGAACCTTTGTGAAGATTCTTGGAGCCGTAGCCAATCCGAATGGAAGAGCTACAAACTGGTAATGCCTGTCCAAGAAGGCAAACCTTAGATACCGGTAATGATCTTTGTGAATCGGTATGTGAAGGTAAGCATCCTTTAAGTCCACTGTGGTCATGTACTGACCCTTTTGGATCATGGGTAAGATTGTCCGAATAGTTTCCATTTTGAACGATGGAACTCTTAGGAATTTGTTTAGGATCTTTAAATCCAAGATTGGCCTGAAAGTTCCCTCTTTTTTGGGAACCACAAACAGGTTTGAGTAAAACCCTTGTCCTTGTTCCGACCGCGGAACCGGATGGATCACTCCCATTAATAACAGATCTTGTACACAGCGTAGAAACGCTTCTTTCTTTATCTGGTTTGTTGACAACCTTGACAGATGAAATCTCCCTCTTGGGGGAGAGAATTTGAAGTCTAGGAGGTATCCCTGAGATATGATCTCTAGCGCCCAGGGATCCTGAATATCTCTTGCCCAAGCCTGGGCGAAGAGAGAGAGTCTGCCCCCCACTAGATCCGGTCCCGGATCGGGGGCCCTCGGTTCATGCTGTCTTTGGGGCAGCAGCAGGTTTCCTGGTCTGCTTGCCCTTGTTCCAGGACTGGTTAGGTTTCCAGCCTTGTCTGTAACGAGCAACAGCTCCTTCCTGTTTTGGTGCAGTGGAAGTTGGTGTTGCTCCTGCTTTGAAATTCCGAAAGGGACGAAAATTAGACTGTCTAGCCTTAGCCTTGGCTTTGTCTTGAGGCAGGGCGTGGCCCTTACCTCCTGTAATGTCAGCGATAATTTCTTTCAAACCGGGCCCAAATAAAGTTTGCCCCTTGAAAGGTATATTAAGTAACTTGGACTTAGAAGTTACATCAGCTGACCAGGATTTTAGCCACAGCGCCCTACGTGCCTGAATGGCGAATCCTGAGTTCTTAGCCGTAAGTTTGGTTAAATGTACTACGGCCTCCGAAATGAATGAATTAGCTAGTTTAAGGACTCTAAGCCTGTCCGTAATGTCGTCCAGCGTAGCTGAACTAAGGTTCTCTTCCAGAGACTCAATCCAAAATGCTGCCGCAGCCGTAATCGGCGCGATGCATGCAAGGGGTTGCAATATAAAACCTTGTTGAACAAACATTTTCTTAAGGTAACCCTCTAATTTTTTATCCATTGGATCTGAAAAAGCACAGCTATCCTCCACCGGGATAGTGGTACGCTTAGCTAAAGTAGAAACTGCTCCCTCCACCTTAGGGACCGTTTGCCATAAGTCCCGTGTGGTGGCGTCTATTGGAAACATCTTTCTAAATATTGGAGGGGGTGAGAACGGCACACCGGGTCTATCCCACTCCTTAGTAACAATTTCAGTTAGTCTCTTAGGTATAGGAAAAACGTCAGTACTCGCCGGGTACCGCAAAGTATTTATCCAACCTACACAATTTCTCTGGTATTGCAACAGTGTTACAATCATTAAGAGCCGCTAAAACCTCCCCTAGTAATACACGGAGGTTCTCCAATTTAAATTTAAAATTTGAAATATCTGAATCCAATCTGTTTGGATCAGAACCGTCACCCACAGAATGAAGCTCTCCGTCCTCATGCTCTGCAAGCTGTGACGCAGTATCAGACATGGCCCTAGTATTATCAGCGCACTCTGTTCTCACCCCAGAGTGATCACGCTTGCCTCTTAGTTCTGGTAATTTAGCCAAAACTTCAGTCATAACAGTAGCCATATCTTGTAATGTTATCTGTAATGGCCGCCCAGATGTACTAGGCGCCACAATATCACGCACCTCCCGGGCGGGAGATGCAGGTACTGACACGTGAGGCGAGTTAGTCGGCATAACTCTCCCCTCGCTGTTTGGTGAAATTTGTTCAATTTGTACAGATTGGCTTTTATTTAAAGTAGCATCAATACAGTTAGTACATAAATTTCTATTGGGCTCCACCTTGGCATTGGAACAAATGACACAGGTATCTTCCTCTGAATCAGACATGTTTAACACACTAGCAATAAACTTGCAACTTGGTTACAATCTATTTAACAAAAACGTACTGTGCCTCAAAGAAGCACTAAACGATTAAATGACAGTTGAAATAATGAACTGAAAAACAGTTATAGCATCAATCCTTAAAAACAACACAACTTTTAGCAAAGGTTTGTTCCCCTTAGTAAAGTAACAATAATTAAATTTGAAACATAAAAATTACAGAGCAACATTTTTTAATCACAGTCAATATATAAGTCTCACAGCTCTGCTGAGAGAATCTACCTCCCTCCAAAGAAGTTTGAAGACCCCTGAGTTCTGTTAGAGATGAACTGGATCATGCAGGAAATACAAGAGTAACTGACTGGAAATTTTTGATGCGTAGCAAAGAGCGCCAAAAAACGGCCCCTCCCCCTCACACACAGCAGTGAGAGAGAAACGAAACTGTCACAATTTAAAACAAGCAACTGCCAAGTGGAAAAATAATGCCCAAACATTTATTCACTCAGTACCTCAGAAAATGCAAACGATTCTACATTCCAGCAAAAACGTTTAACATAATAAATACCTATTCAAAGGTTTAATGTACTTTTAACAGAGTAATTCCAGTGAAATACCATCCCCAGAATACTGAAGTGTAGAGTATACATACATGTCATTATAACGGTATGGCAGGATTTTCTCATCAATTCCATTCAGAAAATAAAAACTGCTACATACCTCAATGCAGATTCATCTGCCCGCTGTCCCCTGATCTGAAGCTTTTACCTCCCTCAGATGGCCGAGAAACAGCAATATGATGTTAACTACTCCGGTTAAAATCATAGTAAAAAACTCTGGTAGATTCTTCTTCAAACTCTGCCAGAGAGGCAATAACACGCTCCGGTGCTATTGTAAAATAACAAACTTTTGATTGAAGTTATAAAAACTAAGTATAATCACCATAGTCCTCTCACACATCCTATCTAGTCGTTGGGTGCAAGAGAATGACTGGGAGTGACGTAGAGGGGAGGAGCTATGTGCAGCTCTGCTGGGTGAATCCTCTTGCATTTCCTGTTGGGGAGGAGTTATATCCCAGAAGTAATGATGACCCGTGGACTGATCACACATAACAGAAGAAACAGGAGGGGGGACAAAAGGGACACCTGGCCTATCCCACTCCCTAGTAACGATATCCGCAATCCTCTTAGGGACCGGAAACGCATCCGTGTAAACAGGGACCTCTAGGTACTTGTCCATTTTACACAATTTCTCTGGGATCACCAAAGAGTCACAGTCATCCATAGTAGCTAATACCTCCCTAAGTAAAACACAGAGGTGTTCTAGTTTAAATTTAAAAGCCAATGTATCTGAATCTGTCGGGGGTGGAACCCTTCCTGAATCAGAGACTTCTCCCTCAGACATCAAATCCCTCGCTCCCACTTTAGAGCGTTGTGAGGGTATATCGGATACGGCTACCAAAGCGTCAGAATGCTCATAATCTGTTCTTAAAACGGAGCTATCACGCTTTGCAGGTAACACGGGCAGTTTAGATAAGAAGGCTGTAAGAGAATTATCCATGACTGCCGCTAAGTCTTGTAATGTAAAAGGGTTAGACGCACTAGAGGTACTAGGCGTCGCTTGCGCGGGCGTAACTGGTTGTGACACTTGGGGAGAGGCAGACGGGCTACCCTCGTTACCTTCAGTCTGAGAATCATCTTGGGCCACATTCTTAAGTGCAACAATATGCTCTTTAAAGTGTATAGACATATCAGTACAAGTGGGACACATTCTGAGAGGGGGTTCCATCATGGCTTCTAAACACATTGAACAAGGATTTTCCTTAGTGTCAGATATGTTTAACAGACTAGTAGAGTACACAAACAGGCTTGGAATCACTTTAATCAAAGAAAAAAACACAATTTGAAAAAAGCGTTACTGTGCCTTTAAGAGATAAAAAGAGCACACAATGCTTAGTCCCCCTCTCAAAACGTGTGTGTGGTAGACCGAGCGCTAGTATTTTACAGCCTTATGCTCACTGGCAAAAGTCCCCTAGTGGACTTGGGATGTGACTACAATTGTGTGATATAGTGAGCGCTGGGAAGCTTAAAAGGACTGTGAGGTATGGATATGTTAAAAATGGAATGTATTTATTACAGTTAATATACAATGAAAATACAATATAATACATACAAATTAAAAAGCTTCTAAAATTCTTCCTAAAATCTCTATGGATCCATGAGATATAAGTCTTAAGGATATAGTGTTACCTATATCTGTGGTGTTGGAACAAATATTACGTTAGCTCCGACAACAGTCTAAGACCATAGTATTATGGTCTATAAAGTGCAGTTTAAGCACAGATATTTACAAACAGCAAATGTGATGTAAATGGACAAAATTGGCGTAGTACAATGTCAATAATACAGATGTCAACAATACAGATGCAGTATAAAAGTATAAGTGATAGAAATACAATATAAATAAAAGTGTAGGAGAAATCCAATTGTGTAAAAATGGAAATCAAATTTGTTGAAAAAATCAAGAAATTTATGTCTCAAATAGTTTCTTAAAAAATGTCTCTTTGGAAAATCACAGTGTTCCAAAATAAATAAAAAAAAAAAATAATAAAAAAATAAATAAATAAAAATATATATATATCAGAGTGTTCCACAAAAATTGCAAAAGTGTTCCACAAAAATTGTAAAAAATTAATCCACAAATAAATATCAAAGTGTTCAAAAAATATGGTGGGTAAGTGCGTTCAAAGAAATCCTAGATGATTAACTTCCAAAATAAACTCCAATAGCTGTGGTAGACGTGAAGGAGATTATAAGAATGCAGAATATAAAAAATATATAAAAAATGTAGAATATAAAAATGCAGAAGAAAAAAAAAAGTACAATAATGTGGCGGGTAGGTCCAAAGTCCTCCTCCTAATCTGTGGGTAAAATAAAGTGCAATAGTGTAATAACATCTAGATGTGGTATAATAAAATCAGAAATTTGCTCACCAGTATGTCGACGCGTTTCGGCCCTCCTAGGCCTTTCTCAAGACAATACTGGTCTGTATGTCTCTGGGAGCTTTATACCCTAATACCATAGGTGATTGGTTCTATTTTGGCGCCAAAAGTCGGGGTCTGCCCTTTCCTGTTTAGCCCAGTGTTACATGGGAAATGTAGTTTTTTGTTTTTTTTTGTCTCTTATGTTTTAAAAGATATCTGTATTTGATTCACTTCATACGTGTTTATTATTTATATTGTATGTGTTATTGTTTGGGGGCATCTCTTATCTTACTAATGTAATGTATATCAGGCGGTGTATCTTATTTTTGATATCCCCACTTCCGGGGTGTTTAACTTACTATCCCTTCCGGTTCTTTTATCTGTAGCTTAACATCCGGTTCCGCTACTTCCGGTTTCGCTCTCGCTAATTCCGGTTTCGCTTTTACCGGAAGTGTGTATTTATTCTTATCCGGTTGTACTATTGCCGGATGTTTATCTAATTTGGAACCTTAGTCTTGTCTGGACCCTTTCTATATGGCCTGCATGACTATATAATGGGTTAGGGGTCCATCGTTGTCCTGATTGTGTCTATATAAGCCAGTGTTTGATTCTTTAATGCATATATACAAAACAGCCTTAACGTATATGTGTAGATGCTGATTATTGTATGTGCTATGATCGGTGCGTATTTCACAAATACCTAGGGATTTAAAACTGTAAAATATCATAAAAAATCGTAAAATATGTAAAAAATCTCTTCAAGGGCATTTAGAGTTGTTAAAAGTTCTCTGAAAATTCTCTAAAAATTCTCTAAAAGTTATATATGTACATATCACAAATATAGAAATTTGTGTGAATAAGTCACATGCTGAAAATGCGGGGTTTACTTAGAATTTGTTCCGTGGATGTAAAAGAGTATATGAAATGAGGATTGGGTTTTGCATATAATAAAGAGGCTTTTTAGGAAGTGTGTGGGGGTCAGGTCTCACATTAGTTTAAAGAGGTTGTTAAACCTATTGGAATTGGCATAAATGAATGTTGATAGTTAAAGTCGCTTGTCTGCAGTAATTTGGACGTCTTTATTTAAATTATTTGTACATGGAGGAGAGAATGGTTTTTGCTGGTGTACTTCAGGGAGAGAACCTCTCCGGTGTATATTGTATTTTGTATTCTAGGTGCTTAGGAAGGGAGTTTAGTTAGTTATATATTTTCCTCAGAGAAGAATGGAGAAGGAAAGGACTCCTATTTCTCAATTTCTTCAATCTATTGATGAATATCTGGGGACCTAATATGGCGGATTCTGTCTTCTGTTCTATCAATCTAGAGCGTGCAATCCAGCTAGTGTGAAAACACATGCTTTTATTGGTATGCTTTTGCTTGATAAGGATATTTAATGGTAAATTCATTTTATGCATCATCTATAAGGAGTAGCATTTGCTGTCTAGTCTTTTCGTAAAGACAGCAAGTGTGACAGATCCTTGTGATTTAGTCCCTTGAGGAAAAGGCAATCCAATGTAAAGATCCATTTGGATTCATTGAATAGCAGTTTCTTCTCGTAGTTTCCTCCTCGCCAGTTTTTCTCTATCTTTTGTATCCCGAAGAATTTAAAGTCTTTTATATTACCTTTATGGGTTATGGAGAAGTGTCTATACAGTGGCGTGTCTTTATCCAGTTTTTCAATGCATAATATATGCTCCCTTATTCTGTCTTTTAGTGTTCTTGAAGTTTGTCCTACATATTGTAGGCCGCATGGGCAGAATATTATGTAGATGACTCCCTTATCTTGATTTGTTCGTTTTGACTCCTGTAGGAGTGGAGTCAAAACGAACAAATTCTTTGGACATAACAAGAGGGATGAACACAAGATACAAGACCTCATCAGGTGTCAAGATAAGGGAGTCATCTACATAATATTCTGCCCATGCGGCAAATTACTGCAGACAAGCGACTTTAACTATCAACATTCATTTATGCCAATTCCAATAGGTTTAACAACCTCTTTAAACTAATGTGAGACCTGACCCCCACACGCTTCCTAAAAAGCCTCTTTATTATATGCAAAACCCAATCCTCATTTCATATACTCTTTTACATCCACGGAACAAATTCTAAGTAAACCCCGCATTTTCAGCATGTGACTTATTCACACAAATTTCTATATTTGTGATATGTACATATATAACTTTTAGATAATTTTTAGAGAATTTTCAGAGAACTTTTAACAACTCTAAATGCCCTTGAAGAGATTTTTTACATATTTTACGATTTTTTATGATATTTTACAGTTTTAAATCCCTAGGTATTTGTGAAATACGCACCGATCATAGCACATACAATAATCAGCATCTACACATATACGTTAAGGCTGTTTTGTATATATGCATTAAAGAATCAAACACTGGCTTATATAGACACAATCAGGACAACGATGGACCCCTAACCCATTATATAGTCATGCAGGCCATATAGAAAGGGTCCAGACAAGACTAAGGTTCCAAATTAGATAAACATCCGGCAATAGTACAACCGGATAAGAATAAATACACACTTCCGGTAAAAGCGAAACCGGAATTAGCGAGAGCGAAACCGGAAGTAGCGAAACCGGATGTTAAGCTACAGATAAAAGAACCGGAAGGGATAGTAAGTTAAACACCCCGGAAGTGGGGATATCAAAAATAAGATACACCGCCTGATATACATTACATTAGTAAGATAAGAGATGCCCCCAAACAATAACACATACGATATAAATAATAAACACGTATGAAGTGAATCAAATACAGATATCTTTTAAAACATAAGAGACAAAAAAAAAAACTACATTTCCCATGTAACACTGGGCTAAACAGGAAAGGGCAGACCCCGACTTTTGGCGCCAAAATAGAACCAATCACCTATGGTATTAGGGTATAAAGCTCCCAGAGACATACAGACCAGTATTGTCTTGAGAAAGGCCTAGGAGGGCCGAAACGCGTCGACATACTGGTGAGCAAATTTCTGATTTTATTATACCACATCTAGACGTTATTACACTATTGCACTTTATTTCACCCACAGATTAGGAGGAGGACTTTGGACCTACCCGCCACATTATTGTACTTTTTTTTTTCTTCTGCATTTTTATATTCTACATTTTTTATATATTTTTTATATTCTGCATTCTTATAATCTCCTTCACGTCTACCACAGCTATTGGAGTTTATTTTGGAAGTTAATCATCTAGGATTTCTTTGAACGCACTTACCCACCATATTTTTTGAACACTTTGATATTTATTTGTGGATTCATTTTTTACAATTTTTGTGGAACACTTTTGCAATTTTTGTGGAACACTCTGATATATATATATTTTTATTTTTATTTATTTTTTTTTTTATTATTTTTTTTTTATTTTTTTTGGAACACTGTGATTTTCCAAAGAGACATTTTTAAGAAACTATTTGAGACATAAATTTCTTGATTTTTTCAACAAATTTGATTTCCATTTTTACACAATTGGATTTCTCCTACACTTTTATTTATATTGTATTTCTATCACTTATACTTTTATACTGCATCTGTATTGTTGACATCTGTATTATTGACATTGTACTACGCCAATTTTGTCCATTTACATCACATTTGCTGTTTGTAAATATCTGTGCTTAAACTGCACTTTATAGACCATAATACTATGGTCTTAGACTGTTGTCGGAGCTAACGTAATATTTGTTCCAACACCACAGATATAGGTAACACTATATCCTTAAGACTTATATCTCATTAGTCCCCCTCTCACTCCAGCGCTCATATATTCTCCATAATTCTAGAGCTGAACCTTTTGTTTACCATTTTTGATAATCTCATTTACTGTATGTAACACCCTTCTATACATCAAGAGCCACACAATGAAAACCTTATAACATGCTTTAAATTCATGGATTATACCTAGTATATTGTCTTTTGGTTCCATACTAGAGGATAAATAGGACCACTTGGTGTGTGACTGTATGTCGATCTATTAAAAGCATGCCAGTTCTCATATTTAAACTTGAGCGCCACACAACTTGACAATATGGATAACTCAGCTCCACCTATATCATACCCCGTAACATTATTTTTGATTTGTTGGTGTTGTTTTAATTTTATATATCTGTTGGATTAAAGCTATAAAAAATTGAGACCCCCCTGGTTCCCTCCCCTTTAGCCAAGAAACCAACCACCCCTGACCATGCTAGTTATCAACACAACATGATTTTTTTTTTTTTTTTTTTAAAAAGCTACAGTGCAGGTAATATACCTTGTTGTCCCACCCCATTCCCATGGAGGTAGCCTGCTCTTGACCAGCCTATTAAAATATAGGTGCCACAAAACTTGACAATATTGATTACTCAGCTCCATCTATATCATACCCCGTAACATTATTTTTGATTTGTTGGTGTGGTTTTAATTTTATATATCTGTTGTATTAAAGCTATAAAAATCGAGACCCCCCCTGGTTCCTTCCCCTTTAGTCAAGAAATCAACCGCCCCTGACCATGCTAGGTATCAACACAACATGATTTTTAAAAGCTACAGTACAGGTAATATATCTTGTTGTCCCACTCCATTCCCATGGAAGTAGCCTGCTCTTGACCAGCCTATTAAAATATATGCCATCATCAAGCTCAGCCCATGGTTGCTCCCTAACACGCACTGATTAGTATGAGACTAATTAACCAATCTTAAATTTACAATACCGACAACATAGACCCCATCACTGTGTTACGTGGGTCAGATGTGTCCCGTTATCCTATATCTGATGAAATTTTATTACAAATGTATCATGGGACACTATGCATGCAGATGGTTAGTCAGGTTAAGTATAATTTCTGGTAGATTTGGCTATCCCCTGATTGTTTGTTTGTTTGACTGTTTAGGTTTTATGTTTTGTGTAATATTGTTTGTGTAGGTTGATTGTGTTAAGTTAAAAAGATAAAATCCCAACACTATGGTATTAGTGAGTATATAAGCTAGAACATACGCTACCCATATAAGTCCTGTATAGGTCTCTACTGTATCTGACAGACTTGCGTTGTTATATGCTATTGTATCATATCACCTTATCAGTTTTGAATTGCTCCACTGCACCCTGCGTGGTGTGTCCTTGATCTGTATCTTAATGCTGTACCATGTGTTGGATATAAATAAAATATTAAAAAAAAAAAAAGAGCACACAATTTTACAAAACGGTGAAAAATGCAGCAATCTTTCTGAAATTTTCACAGTATGTAGCTAAAGCCTTAATAAGATTGCACCCCAAGTTTCAAAACGATTAACCCCTTAATGCCCAAACCGGAGAAGCCTAAATCCAACATCTGGTTAAATCACTACAGCACCTTGCCACAGCCTTGCTGTGGCCCTACCTTCCCTTAGGGATCAGATTTGCGGGAATATAGCTTCTTTTAGGCCCTCAAACATCAGCAGGACCCTCCATGTGAAACAGCATGAACTTTTCTGCAATTCTAACTGAGGCAATTAGGCCCCTCCCACTCTACTCCGGAGCTGTGAGGCCTAGTAAATCACTCCTAAGTGACTAAAAAACAGCCATGTGGTAATAACCCCAGAAAAAAACCCAAAAGGGCTTTCAAAGTGTCTTGCAAATTATTCCTTAGCCAAACAATCGATTGCCCTGAATAAGTGTCAACCAGTATATTAGCCCTATTATGTAAGCATTCAATTCCTTACTAAGTCTGTGAACATAGCTTACCCTCCCCTCATGGGGATCTTGTCAGTCTTCTAGCATTATCTCAGTCTTGTCTAGAAATAAATGACTGAACATACCTTATTGCAGATCACCCTGCAAACTGTTCCCCCCAACTGAAGTTTTCTGGTACTCCTCAGTCCTGTGTGGGAACAGCAGTGGATTTTAGTTACAACATGCTAAAATCATTTTCCTCTCAGCAGAAATCTTCATCACTTTTCTGCTAGAGAGTAAATAGTACAAACCGGTACCATTTAAAAACAGAATTTATGTTTACCTGATAAATTACTTTCTCCAACGGTGTGTCCGGTCCACGGCGTCATCCTTACTTGTGGGATATTCTCTTCCCCAACAGGAAATGGCAAAGAGCCCAGCAAAGCTGGTCACATGATCCCTCCTGGGCTCCGCCTACCCCAGTCATTCGACCGACGTTAAGGAGGAATATTTGCATAGGAGAAACCATATGGTACCGTGGTGACTGTAGTTAAAGAAAATAAATTATCAGACCTGATTAAAAAAACCAGGGCGGGCCGTGGACCGGACACACCGCTGGAGAAAGTAATTTATCAGGTAAACATAAATTCTGTTTTCTCCAACATAGGTGTGTCCGGTCCACGGCGTCATCCTTACTTGTGGGAACCAATACCAAAGCTTTAGGACACGGATGAAGGGAGGGAGCAAATCA
The DNA here is from genome assembly GCF_027579735.1 of Bombina bombina. NCBI lineage: Eukaryota > Metazoa > Chordata > Amphibia > Anura > Bombinatoridae > Bombina > Bombina bombina. Next base: position 1,039,202,919 of record NC_069504.1, read on the forward strand.
GGTCACCTAAATAGAAGGCACCACGGCTTGCAAAACCTTTCTCCCAAAATTAGCCTCAGAAGAAGCAAAAGTATCAAACTTGTAAAATTTAGTAAAAGTGTGCAGTGAAGACCAAGTCGCTGCCCTACATATCTGATCAACAGAAGCCTCGTTCTTGAAGGCCCATGTGGAAGCCACAGCCCTAGTGGAATGAGCCGTGATTCTTTCGGGAGGCTGCCGTCCGGCAGTCTCGTAAGCCAATCTGATGATGCTTTTAATCCAAAAAGAGAGAGAGGTAGAAGTTGCTTTTTGACCTCTCCTTTTACCGGAATAAACAACAAACAAGGAAGATGTTTGTCTAAAATCCTTTGTAGCATCTAAATAGAATTTTAGAGCGCGAACAACATCCAAATTGTGCAACAAACGTTCCTTCTTTGAAACTGGTTTCGGACACAGAGAAGGTACGATAATCTCCTGGTTAATGTTTTTGTTAGAAACAACTTTTGGAAGAAAACCAGGTTTAGTACGTAAAACCACCTTATCTGCATGGAACACCAGATAAGGAGGAGAACACTGCAGAGCAGATAATTCTGAAACTCTTCTAGCAGAAGAAATTGCAACTAAAAACAAAACTTTCCAAGATAATAACTTAATATCAACGGAATGTAAGGGTTCAAACGGAACCCCCTGAAGAACTGAAAGAACTAAGTTGAGACTCCAAGGAGGAGTCAAAGGTTTGTAAACAGGCTTAATTCTAACCAGAGCCTGAACAAAGGCTTGAACATCTGGCACAGCTGCCAGCTTTTTGTGAAGTAACACAGACAAGGCAGAAATCTGTCCCTTCAGGGAACTAGCAGATAATCCTTTTTCCAATCCTTCTTGAAGGAAGGATAGAATCTTAGGAATCTTAACCTTGTCCCAAGGGAATCCTTTAGATTCACACCAACAGATATATTTTTTCCAAATTTTGTGGTAAATCTTTCTAGTTACAGGCTTTCTGGCCTGAACAAGAGTATCGATAACAGAATCTGAGAACCCTCGCTTCGATAAGATCAAGCGTTCAATCTCCAAGCAGTCAGCTGGAGTGAAACCAGATTCGGATGTTCGAACGGACCCTGAACAAGAAGGTCTCGTCTCAAAGGTAGCTTCCAAGGTGGAGCCGATGACATATTCACCAGATCTGCATACCAAGTCCTGCGTGGCCACGCAGGAGCTATCAAGATCACCGACGCCCTCTCCTGATTGATCCTGGCTACCAGCCTGGGGATGAGAGGAAACGGCGGGAACACATAAGCTAGTTTGAAGGTCCAAGGTGCTACTAGTGCATCCACTAGAGCCGCCTTGGGATCCCTGGATCTGGACCCGTAGCAAGGAACTTTGAAGTTCTGACGAGAGGCCATCAGATCCATGTCTGGAATGCCCCACAGCTGAGTGACTTGGGCAAAGATTTCCGGATGGAGTTCCCACTCCCCCGGATGCAATGTCTGACGACTCAGAAAATCCGCTTCCCAATTTTCCACTCCTGGGATGTGGATAGCAGACAGGTGGCAGGAGTGAGACTCCGCCCATAGAATGATTTTGGTCACTTCTTCCATCGCTAGGGAACTCCTTGTTCCCCCCTGATGGTTGATGTACGCAACAGTTGTCATGTTGTCTGATTGAAACCGTATGAACTTGGCCCTCGCTAGCTGAGGCCAAGTCTTGAGAGCATTGAATATCGCTCTTAGTTCCAGAATATTTATCGGTAGAAGAGATTCTTCCCGAGACCAAAGACCCTGAGCTTTCAGGGATCCCCAGACCGCGCCCCAGCCCATCAGACTGGCGTCGGTCGTGACGATGACCCACTCCGGTCTGCGGAATGTCATCCCTTGTGACAGGTTGTCCAGGGACAGCCACCAACGGAGTGAGTCTCTGGTCCTCTGATTTACTTGTATCTTCGGAGACAAGTCTGTATAGTCCCCATTCCACTGACTGAGCATGCACAGTTGTAATGGTCTTAGATGAATGCGCGCAAAAGGAACTATGTCCATTGCCGCTACCATCAAACCGATCACTTCCATGCACTGCGCTATGGAAGGAAGAGGAACGGAATGAAGTATCCGACAAGAGTCTAGAAGTTTTGTTTTTCTGGCCTCTGTCAGAAAAATCCTCATTTCTAAGGAGTCTATTATTGTTCCCAAGAAGGGAACCCTTGTTGACGGAGATAGAGAACTCTTTTCCACGTTCACTTTCCATCCGTGAGATCTGAGAAAGGCCAGGACAATGTCCGTGTGAGCCTTTGCTTGAGGAAGGGACGACGCTTGAATCAGAATGTCGTCCAAGTAAGGTACTACAGCAATGCCCCTTGGTCTTAGCACAGCTAGAAGGGACCCTAGTACCTTTGTGAAAATCCTTGGAGCAGTGGCTAATCCGAAAGGAAGCGCCACGAACTGGTAATGCTTGTCCAGGAATGCGAACCTTAGGAACCGATGATGTTCCTTGTGGATAGGAATATGTAGATACGCATCCTTTAAATCCACTGTGGTCATGAATTGACCTTCCTGGATGGAAGGAAGAATAGTTCGAATGGTTTCCATCTTGAACGATGGAACCTTGAGAAACTTGTTTAAGATCTTGAGATCTAAGATTGATCTGAACGTTCCCTCTTTTTTGGGAACTATGAACAGATTGGAGTAGAACCCCATCCCTTGTTCTCTTAATGGAACAGGATGAATCACTCCCATTTTTAACAGGTCTTCTACACAATGTAAGAATGCCTGTCTTTTTATGTGGTCTGAAGACAACTGAGACCTGTGGAACCTCCCCCTTGGAGGAAGCCCCTTGAATTCCAGAAGATAACCTTGGGAGACTATTTCTAGCGCCCAAGGATCCAGAACATCTCTTGCCCAAGCCTGAGCGAAGAGAGAGAGTCTGCCCCCCACCAGATCCGGTCCCGGATCGGGGGCCAACATTTCATGCTGTCTTGGTAGCAGTGGCAGGTTTCTTGGCCTGCTTTCCCTTGTTCCAGCCTTGCATTGGTCTCCAAGCTGGCTTGGCTTGAGAAGTATTACCCTCTTGCTTAGAGGACGTAGCACTTTGGGCTGGTCCATTTCTACGAAAGGGACGAAAATTAGGTTTATTTTTTGCCTTGAAAGGCCGATCCTGAGGAAGGGCGTGGCCCTTACCCCCAGTGATATCAGAGATAATCTCTTTCAAGTCAGGGCCAAACAGCGTTTTCCCCTTGAAAGGAATGTTAAGTAGCTTGTTCTTGGAAGACGCATCAGCTGACCAAGATTTCAACCAAAGCGCTCTGCGGGCCACAATAGCAAACCCAGAATTCTTAGCCGCTAACCTAGCCAATTGCAAAGTGGCGTCTAGGGTGAAAGAATTAGCCAATTTGAGAGCATTGATTCAGTCCATAATCTCCTCATAAGGAGGAGAATCACTATCGACCGCCTTTATCAGCTCATCGAACCAGAAACATGCGGCTGTAGCTACAGGGACAATGCATGAAATTGGTTGTAGAAGGTAACCCTGCTGAACAAACATCTTTTTAAGTAAACCTTCTAATTTTTTATCCATAGGATCTTTGAAAGCACAACTATCCTCTATGGGTATAGTGGTGCGTTTGTTTAAAGTGGAAACCGCTCCCTCGACCTTGGGGACTGTCTGCCATAAGTCCTTTCTGGGGTCGACCATAGGAAACAATTTTTTAAATATGGGGGGAGGGACGAAAGGAATACCGGGCCTTTCCCATTCTTTATTAACAATGTCCGCCACCCGCTTGGGTATAGGAAAAGCTTCTGGGAGCCCCGGGACCTCTAGGAACTTGTCCATTTTACATAGTTTCTCTGGGATGACCAACTTGTCACAATCATCCAGAGTGGATAATACCTCCTTAAGCAGAATGCGGAGATGTTCCAACTTAAATTTAAACGTAATCACATCAGGTTCAGCTTGTTGAGAAATGTTCCCTGAATCAGTAATTTCTCCCTCAGACAAAACCTCCCTGGCCCCATCAGACTGGGTTAGGGGCCCTTCAGAACCATTATTATCAGCGTCGTCATGCTCTTCAGCATCTAAAACAGAGCAGTCGCGCTTACGCTGATAAGTGTTCATTTTGGCTAAAATGTTTTTGACAGAATTATCCATTACAGCCGTTAATTGTTGCATAGTAAGGAGTATTGGCGCGCTAGATGTACTAGGGGCCTCCTGAGTGGGCAAGACTCGTGTAGACGAAGGAGGGAATGATGCAGTACCATGCTTACTCCCCTCACTTGAGGAATCATCTTGGGCATCATTGTCATTGTCACATAAATCACATTTATTTAAATGAATGGGAATTCTGGCTTCCCCACATTCAGAACACAGTCTATCTATATCTATTTTAAATATCTATATATTTAAAATAAAACCGTTACTGTCACTTTAAATTTTAAACTGAACACACTTTATTACTGCAATTGCGAAAAAACATGAAGGAATTGTTCAAAATTCACCAAATTTTCACCACAGTGTCTTAAAGCCTTAAAAGTATTGCACACCAAATTTGGAAGCTTTAACCCTTAAAATAACGGAACCGGAGCCGTTTTTAACTTTAACCCCTTTACAGTCCCTGGTGTCTGCTTTGCTGAGACCCAACCAAGCCCAAAGGGGAATACGATACCAAATGACGCCTTCAGAAAGTCTTTTCTAAGTATCAGAGCTCCTCTCACATGCGACTGCATGTCATGCCTCTCAAAAACAAGTGCGCAACACCGGCGCGAAAATGAGGCTCTGCCTATGATTTGGGAAAGCCCCTAAAGAATAAGGTGTCTAAAACAGTGCCTGCCGATATTATTATATCAAAATACCCAGAATAAATGATTCCTCAAGGCTAAATATGTGTTAATAATGAATCGATTTAGCCCAGAAAAAGTCTACAGTCTTAATAAGCCCTTGTGAAGCCCTTATTTACGATCTTAATAAACATGGCTTACCGGATCCCATAGGGAAAATGACAGCTTCCAGCATTACATCGTCTTGTTAGAATGTGTCATGCCTCAAGCAGCAAGAGACTGCTCACTGTTCCCCCAACTGAAGTTAATTGCTCTCAACAGTCCTGTGTGGAACAGCCATGGATTTTAGTGACGGTTGCTAAAATCATTTTCCTCATACAAACAGAAATCTTCATCTCTTTTCTGTTTCTGAGTAAATAGTACATACCAGCACTATTTCAAAATAACAAACTCTTGATTGAATAATAAAAACTACAGTTAAACACTAAAAAACTCTAAGCCATCTCCGTGGAGATGTTGCCTGTACAACGGCAAAGAGAATGACTGGGGTAGGCGGAGCCTAGGAGGGATCATGTGACCAGCTTTGCTGGGCTCTTTGCCATTTCCTGTTGGGGAAGAGAATATCCCACAAGTAAGGATGACGCCGTGGACCGGACACACCTATGTTGGAGAAATAACAAACTTTTGATTGAAGATAATAAAACTACAATTCTAACACCACATTCACTTTACACTCCCGAGAGAGACCCTAGTGCTTAGAGCCAGCAAAGAGAATGACTGGGGGGTGGAGCTAGAGGGGGAGCTATATGGACAGCTTTGCTGTGTGCTCTCTTTGCTACTTCCTGTAGGGAATGAGAATATCCCACAAGTAAAGGATGAATCCGTGGACTGGATACACCTTGCAAGAGAAATATATATATTTTAAGGGATCAAAACTTATGCCAGTCTATTAACAAATAGTAGTAAAGAATATAAGGTTTTATTTTCCCACTGAAAGCTTAAAGGGAATCCCACAAACTGTGTTTGAATAAATAAAGTAAAAAGGAATATATATATATATATATATATATAAGTAATTTTTTGCTAATCTTCGCAATACTTTACCTCTGTGACTTGTGCTTTGTGTATGACTGCCTGTAATAATGTATACTAAACTAAGCTGCAGTTTCCCTGATCCTCCTTCATGCTGCTTAAGTAAGATCAAATGAGACTGTGACCAGTCATAAACCAGATGTAGAATATATTTAAAGGTGGTGGTGGTGGGGGGTTGATAGTGTGTATCTGTGGACTGCTGTGGATTTGAAACACATGATTTTTGCTAACAAAATTACCTGTTTAGTGTCTTTTATCATTTAGGGCCAGATTACGAGTGGATCGCTATCCTAACGTGCGCCCGTAAAGGGGTAAATTTTCCTGTTTACGGGTGCACATTAAATAACCAGCCATTACAAGTGGCTGCTTAATGCTTACTGTAAGGAAAGTACATCATGCTTATCTGTAAGACTGTGAACCATTCTATGGTCCTGGTACAACTGGTATAGCCATATTTTGTGCACACAAATAACGGCTGAAATATACAGTTGGGACTTTCAAAACATGTGGGGTCTACTTAGAGTTGATAGTTTACCCTTGGGCTTTTAATTGTTTTTATATGTGAAATACTATATTAAATATTTTTATACCCGTTTCTGGATACGTCTCCAAAGATCCATGGAGTGGCTACGTATGAGCCTTTGAATCATACGGCATGCACGATTGATAGAGCATAATTATACTTCAAATGGCGTGTTCCATTTAATATTGTCATCTTTCAGACAATACTACACTATTAATGTTGTTTCCTTTTTTGTTTTGAAGGGAAAGCCCAATGTAAGATCATACATTGGGCTTTACCCGGGTAATCCTAGGGTAAACCTAGGATTACCCAAACGCTTCTGGATAAAGCTAATCCCACCATAATTAGATCATACATCAGGCTTTTTACACTAACAGCTGAAAGCTAGTCCTGCTTAAATATAAATGATTTGTTACAATAACAGTGAGTAACATCTTTACATTACAACTAGGAAAAAAATTCCATGCATTTTTTATTATTATTATGTTTTGTTACACTAACAACATTAAAACTAGGAACAGCTGTCAAAACATACAGACAGTAACAGCATAGCGCAGTGATCAGATGTTATAAGCATACAGACAGTAAGCAGTAACAGCATAACGCTGTAATCAGCTGTTATAAGCATACAGACAGTAAGCAGTAACAGCATAGCGCTGTAATCAGCTGTTATAAGCATACAGACAGTAAGCAGTAACAGCATAGCGCTGTGATCAGATGTTATAAGCATACAGACAGTAAGTAGTAACAGCATAGCGCTGTGATCAGCTGTTATAAGCATACAGACAGTAAGCAGTAACAGCATAGCGCAGTGATCAGATGTTATAAGCATACAGACAGTAAGCAGTAACAGCATAACGCTGTAATCAGCTGTTATAAGCATACAGACAGTAAGCAGTAACAGCATAGCGCTGTAATCAGCTGTTATAAGCATACAGACAGTAAGCAGTAACAGCATAGCGCTGTGATCAGATGTTATAAGCATACAGACAGTAAGTAGTAACAGCATAGCGCTGTGATCAGCTGTTATAAGCATACAGACAGTAAGCAGTAACAGCATAGCGCTGTGATCAGATGTTATAAGTATACAGACAGTAAGCAGTAACAGCATAACGCTGTAATCAGCTGTTATAAGCATACAGACAGTAAGCAGTAACAGCATAGCGCTGTGATCAGATGTTATGAGCATACAGACAGTAAGCAGTAACAGCATAGCGCTGTGATCAGATGTTATAAGCATACAGACAGTAAGCAGTAACAGCATAGCGCTGTGATCAGATGTTATAAGCATACAGACAGTAAGCAGTAACAGCATAGCGCTGTGATCAGATGTTATAAGCATACAGACAGTAAGCAGTAAAAGCATAGTGCTGTGATCAGATGTTATGAGCATAGAGACAGTAAGCAGTAAAAGCATAGCGCTCTAATCAGATGTTATGAGCATACAGACAGTAAGCAGTAACAGCATAGCGCTGTGATCAGATGTTATAAGCATACAGAAAGTAAGCAGTAACAGCATAGCACTGTAACCAGCTGTTATGAGCAGACAGTAAGCAGTAACAGCACAGCGCTGTGATCAGATGTTATAAGCGTACAGACAGTAAGCAGTAACAGCACAGCGCTGTAATCAGCTGTTATAAGCATACAGACAGTAAGCAGTAACAGCACAGCACTGTAATCAGCTGTTATAAGCATACAGACAGTAAGCAGTAACAGCATAGCGCTGTGATCAGATATTATAACATTAATAGCAAAGCGCTGTGATCAGATGTTATAAGCATACAGACAGTAAGCAGTAACAGCATAGCGCTGTGATCAGCTGTTATAAGCATATAGACAGTAAGCAGTAACAGCATAGCGCTGTGATCAGCTGTTATAAGCATACAGACAGTAAGCAGTAACAGCATAGCGCTGTGATCAGATGTTATAAGCATACAGACAGTAAGCAGTAACAGCATAGCGCTGTGATCAGCTGTTATAAGCATACAGACAGTAAAAAGTAACAGCATAACGCTGTGATCAGATGTTATAAGCATACAGACAGTAAGCAGTATCAGCATAGCACTGTGATCAGCTGTTATAAGCATACAGACAGTAAGCAGTAACAGCATAGCGCTGTGATCAGATGTTATAAGCATACAGACAGTAAGCAGTAACAGCATAGCGCTGTTATCAGATGTTATAAGCATACAGACAGTAAGCAGTAACAGCATAGCGCTGTGATCAGATGTTATAAGCATACAGACAGTAAACAGTAACAGCATAGTGCTGTGATCAGATGTTATGAGCATACAGACAGTAAGCAGTAACAGCATAGCGCTGTGATCAGATGTTATAAGCATACAGACAGTAAACAGTAATAGCATAACGCTGTAATCAGATGTTATAAGCATACAGACAGTAAGCAGTAACCGCACAGCGCTGTGATCAGATGTTATAAGCATACAGACAGTAAGCAGTCACAGCATAGCGCTGTAATCAGCTGTTATGAGCATACAGACAGTAAGCAGTAACAGCATAACGCTGTGATCAGATGTTATAAGCATACAGACAGTAAGCAGTAACAGCAGTGCTGTGATCAGATGTTATAAGCATACAGACAGTAAACAGTAACAGCATAGCGCTGTGATCAGATGTTATAAGCATACAGACAGTAAGCCGTAACAGCATAGCACTGTAATCAGCTGTTATGAGCAGACAGTAAGCAGTAACAGCACAGCGCTGTGATCAGATGTTATAAGCATACAGACAGTAAGCAGTAACAGCACAGCACTGTAATTAGCTGTTATAAGCATACAGACAGTAAGCAGTAACAGCACAGCACTGTAATCAGCTGTTATAAGCATACAGACAGTAAGCAGTAACAGCATAGCGCTGTGATCAGATATTATAACATTAATAGCAAAGCGCTGTGATCAGATGTTATAAGCATACAGACAGTAAGCAGTAACAGCATAGCACTGTGATCAGCTGTTATAAGCATACAGACAGTAAGCACTAACAGCATAGCGCTGTGATCAGCTGTTATAAGCATACAGACAGTAAGCAGTAACAGCATAGCGCTGTGATCAGATGTTATAAGCATACAGACAGTAAGCAGTAACAGCATAGCGCTGTAATCAGCTGTTATAAGCATACAGACAGTAAACAATAATAGCATAACGCTGTAATCAGATGTTATAAGCATACAGACAGTAAGCAGTAACAGCATAGCGCTGTGATCAGATGTTATAAGCATACAGACAGTAAACAGTAACAGCATAGTGCTGTGATCAGATGTTATGAGCATACAGACAGTAAGCAGTAACAGCATAGCGCTGTGATCAGATATTATAACATTAATAGCAAAGCGCTGTGATCAGATGTTATAAGCATACAGACAGTAAGCAGTAACAGCATAGCGCTGTGATCAGCTGTTATAAGCATATAGACAGTAAGCAGTAACAGCATAGCGCTGTGATCAGCTGTTATAAGCATACAGACAGTAAGCAGTAACAGCATAGCGCTGTGATCAGATGTTATAAGCATACAGACAGTAAGCAGTAACAGCATAGCGCTGTGATCAGCTGTTATAAGCATACAGACAGTAAAAAGTAACAGCATAACGCTGTGATCAGATGTTATAAGCATACAGACAGTAAGCAGTATCAGCATAGCACTGTGATCAGCTGTTATAAGCATACAGACAGTAAGCAGTAACAGCATAGCGCTGTGATCAGATGTTATAAGCATACAGACAGTAAGCAGTAACAGCATAGCGCTGTTATCAGATGTTATAAGCATACAGACAGTAAGCAGTAACAGCATAGCGCTGTGATCAGATGTTATAAGCATACAGACAGTAAACAGTAACAGCATAGTGCTGTGATCAGATGTTATGAGCATACAGACAGTAAGCAGTAACAGCATAGCGCTGTGATCAGATGTTATAAGCATACAGACAGTAAACAGTAATAGCATAACGCTGTAATCAGATGTTATAAGCATACAGACAGTAAGCAGTAACCGCACAGCGCTGTGATCAGATGTTATAAGCATACAGACAGTAAGCAGTCACAGCATAGCGCTGTAATCAGCTGTTATGAGCATACAGACAGTAAGCAGTAACAGCATAACGCTGTGATCAGATGTTATAAGCATACAGACAGTAAGCAGTAACAGCAGTGCTGTGATCAGATGTTATAAGCATACAGACAGTAAGCAGTAACAGCATAGCGCTGTGATCAGATGTTATAAGCATACAGACAGTAAGCCGTAACAGCATAGCACTGTAATCAGCTGTTATGAGCAGACAGTAAGCAGTAACAGCACAGCGCTGTGATCAGATGTTATAAGCATACAGACAGTAAGCAGTAACAGCACAGCACTGTAATTAGCTGTTATAAGCATACAGACAGTAAGCAGTAACAGCACAGCACTGTAATCAGCTGTTATAAGCATACAGACAGTAAGCAGTAACAGCATAGCGCTGTGATCAGATATTATAACATTAATAGCAAAGCGCTGTGATCAGATGTTATAAGCATACAGACAGTAAGCAGTAACAGCATAGCACTGTGATCAGCTGTTATAAGCATACAGACAGTAAGCACTAACAGCATAGCGCTGTGATCAGCTGTTATAAGCATACAGACAGTAAGCAGTAACAGCATAGCGCTGTGATCAGATGTTATAAGCATACAGACAGTAAGCAGTAACAGCATAGCGCTGTAATCAGCTGTTATAAGCATACAGACAGTAAACAATAATAGCATAACGCTGTAATCAGATGTTATAAGCATACAGACAGTAAGCAGTAACAGCATAGCGCTGTGATCAGATGTTATAAGCATACAGACAGTAAACAGTAACAGCATAGTGCTGTGATCAGATGTTATGAGCATACAGACAGTAAGCAGTAACAGCATAGCGCTGTGATCAGCTGTTATAAGCATACAGACAGTAAGCAGTAACAGCACAGCACTTTAATCAGCTGTTATAAGAAAACAGACAGTAAGCAGTAACAGCATAGCGCTGTGATCAGATATTATAACATTAATAGCAAAGCGCTGTGATCAGATGTTATAAGCATACAGACAGTAAGCAATAACAGCATAGCACTGTAATCAGATGTTATAAGCATTGAGACAGTAAGCAGTAACAGCATAGCACTGTGATCAGATGTTATAAGCATACAGACAGAAAGCAGTAACAGCATAGCGCTGTGATCAGATATTATAACATTAATAGCAAAGCGCTGTGATCAGATGTTATAAGCATACAGACAGTAAGCAGTAACAGCATAGCGCTGTGATCAGATGTTATAAGCATACAAACAGTAAGCAGTAACAGCATAGCGCTGTGATCAGATGTTATAAGCATACAGACAGTAAGCAGTAACAGCATAACGCTGTGATCAGATGTTATAAGCATGCAGACAGTAAACAGTAATAGCATAGCACTGTGATCAGATGTTATAAGCATACAGACAGTAAGCAGTAACAGCATAGCACTGTGATCAGCTGTTATAAGCATACAGACAGGAAGCAGTAAGAGCATAGCGCTGTGATCAGATGTTATAAGCATACAGACAGTAAGCAGTAACAGCATAGCACTGTGATCAGCTGTTATAAGCATACAGACAGTAAGCAGTAACAGCATAGCGCTGTGATCAGATGTTATAAGCATACAGACAGTAAGCAGTAAAAGCATAGTGCTGTGATCAGATGTTATGAGCATAGAGACAGTAAGCAGTAAAAGCATAGCGCTCTAATCAGATGTTATGAGCATACAGACAGTAAGCAGTAACAGCATAGCGCTGTGATCAGATGTTATAAGCATACAGACAGTAAGCAGTAACAGCATAGCACTGTAACCAGCTGTTATGAGCAGACAGTAAGCAGTAACAGCACAGCGCTGTGATCAGATGTTATAAGCGTACAGACAGTAAGCAGTAACAGCACAGCGCTGTAATCAGCTGTTATAAGCATACAGACAGTAAGCAGTAACAGCACAGCACTGTAATCAGCTGTTATAAGCATACAGACAGTAAGCAGTAACAGCATAGCGCTGTGATCAGATATTATAACATTAATAGCAAAGCGCTGTGATCAGATGTTATAAGCATACAGACAGTAAGCAGTAACAGCATAGCGCTGTGATCAGCTGTTATAAGCATATAGACAGTAAGCAGTAACAGCATAGCGCTGTGATCAGCTGTTATAAGCATACAGACAGTAAGCAGTAACAGCATAGCGCTGTGATCAGATGTTATAAGCATACAGACAGTAAGCAGTAACAGCATAGCGCTGTGATCAGCTGTTATAAGCATACAGACAGTAAAAAGTAACAGCATAACGCTGTGATCAGATGTTATAAGCATACAGACAGTAAGCAGTATCAGCATAGCACTGTGATCAGCTGTTATAAGCATACAGACAGTAAGCAGTAACAGCATAGCGCTGTGATCAGATGTTATAAGCATACAGACAGTAAGCAGTAACAGCATAGCGCTGTTATCAGATGTTATAAGCATACAGACAGTAAGCAGTAACAGCATAGCGCTGTGATCAGATGTTATAAGCATACAGGCAGTAAACAGTAACAGCATAGTGCTGTGATCAGATGTTATGAGCATACAGACAGTAAACAGTAATAGCATAACGCTGTAATCAGATGTTATAAGCATACAGACAGTAAGCAGTAACCGCACAGCGCTGTGATCAGATGTTATAAGCATACAGACAGTAAGCAGTCACAGCATAGCGCTGTAATCAGCTGTTATGAGCATACAGACAGTAAGCAGTAACAGCATAACGCTGTGATCAGATGTTATAAGCATACAGACAGTAAGCAGTAACAGCAGTGCTGTGATCAGATGTTATAAGCATACAGACAGTAAACAGTAACAGCATAGCGCTGTGATCAGATGTTATAAGCATACAGACAGTAAGCCGTAACAGCATAGCACTGTAATCAGCTGTTATGAGCAGACAGTAAGCAGTAACAGCACAGCGCTGTGATCAGATGTTATAAGCATACAGACAGTAAGCAGTAACAGCACAGCACTGTAATTAGCTGTTATAAGCATACAGACAGTAAGCAGTAACAGCACAGCACTGTAATCAGCTGTTATAAGCATACAGACAGTAAGCAGTAACAGCATAGCGCTGTGATCAGATATTATAACATTAATAGCAAAGCGCTGTGATCAGATGTTATAAGCATACAGACAGTAAGCAGTAACAGCATAGCACTGTGATCAGCTGTTATAAGCATACAGACAGTAAGCACTAACAGCATAGCGCTGTGATCAGCTGTTATAAGCATACAGACAGTAAGCAGTAACAGCATAGCGCTGTGATCAGATGTTATAAGCATACAGACAGTAAGCAGTAACAGCATAGCGCTGTAATCAGCTGTTATAAGCATACAGACAGTAAACAGTAATAGCATAACGCTGTAATCAGATGTTATAAGCATACAGACAGTAAGCAGTAACAGCATAGCGCTGTGATCAGATGTTATAAGCATACAGACAGTAAACAGTAACAGCATAGTGCTGTGATCAGATGTTATGAGCATACAGACAGTAAGCAGTAACAGCATAGCGCTGTGATCAGATGTTATAAGCATACAGACAGTAAGCAGTAACAGCATAGCGCTCTAATCAGATGTTTTTTTAAGCAAACAGACAGTAAGCAGTAACAGCATAGCGCTGTGATCAGCTGTTATAAGCATACAGACAGTAAGCAGTAACAGCACAGCACTGTAATCAGCTGTTATAAGAAAACAGACAGTAAGCAGTAACAGCATAGCGCTGTGATCAGATATTATAACATTAATAGCAAAGCGCTGTGATCAGATGTTATAAGCATACAGACAGTAAGCAATAACAGCATAGCACTGTAATCAGATGTTATAAGCATTGAGACAGTAAGCAGTAACAGCATAGCACTGTGATCAGATGTTATAAGCATACAGACAGAAAGCAGTAACAGCATAGCGCTGTGATCAGATATTATAACATTAATAGCAAAGCGCTGTGATCAGATGTTATAAGCATACAGACAGTAAGCAGTAACAGCATAGCGCTGTGATCAGATGTTATAAGCATACAAACAGTAAGCAGTAACAGCATAGCGCTGTGATCAGATGTTATAAGCATACAGACAGTAAGCAGTAACAGCATAGCACTGTGATCAGCTGTTATAAGCATACAGACAGGAAGCAGTAACAGCATAGCGCTGTGATCAGATGTTATGAGCATACAGACAGGAAGCAGTAACAGCATAGCGCTGTGATCAGATGTTATAAGCATACAGACAGTAAACAATAACAGCATAACGCTGTGATCAGATGTTATAAGCATACAGACAGTAAGCATTAACAGCATAGCACTGTGATCAGATGTTATAAGCATACAGACAGTAAGCAGTAACAGCATAGCACTGTGATCAGATGTTATAAGCATACAGACAGTAAGCAGTAACAGCATAGCACTGTAATCAGATGTTATAAGCATACAGACAGTAAGCAGTAACAGCATAGCGCTGTGATCAGATGTTATAAGCATACAGACAGTAAGCAGTAACAGCATAGCGCTGTGATCAGATGTTATAAGCATACAGACAGTAAGCAGTAACAGCATAGCACTGTAATCAGATGTTATAAGCATAGAGACAGTAAGCAGTAACAGCATAGCACTGTGATCAGATGTTATAAGCATACAGACAGAAAGCAGTAACAGCATAGCACTGTAATAAGCTGTTATGAGCAGACAGTAAGCAGTAACAGCATAGCGCTGTGATCAGATGTTATGAGCATACAGACAGTAAGCAGTAACAGCATAGCGCTGTGATCAGATGTTATAAGCATACAGACAGTAAGCAGTAACAGCATAACGCTGTGATCAGATGTTATGAGCATACAGACAGTAAGCAGTACCAGCATAGCGCTGTGATCAGATGTTATAAGCATACAGACAGTAAGCAGTAACAGCATAGCGCTCTGATCAGATGTTATGAGCATACAGACAGTAAGCAGTACCAGCATAGCGCTGTGATCAGATGTTATAAGCATACAGACAGTAAGCAGTAAGTTACTGCTTACTGTCTGTATGCTCATAACATCTGATCACAGCGCTATGCTGTTACTGCCAGTAACAGCATAGCGCTGTGATCAGATCTTATAAGCATACAGACAGTAAGCAGTAACAGCATAGCACTGTGATCAGCTGTTATAAGCATACAGACAGTAAGCAGTAACAGCATAGCGCTGTAATCAGCTGTTATAAGCATACAGACAGTAAGCAGTAACAGCATAGCGCTGTGATCAGATGTTATAAGCATACAGACAGTAAGCAGTAACAGCATAGCGCTGTGATCAGATGTTATATGCATACAGACAGTAAAGAGTAATAGCATAGCGCTGTGATCAGATGTTATAAGCATACAGAGAGGAAGCAGTAACAGCATAGCGCTGTGATCAGCTGTTATAAGCATACAGACAGTAATCAGTAACAGCATAGCGCTGTAATCAGATGTTATGAGCATACAGACAGTAAGCAGTAACAGCATAGCGCTGTGATCAGATGTTATAAGCATACAGACAGTAAGCAGTAACAGCATAGCGCTGTGATCAGTTGTTATAAGCATACAGACAGTAAGCAGTAACAGCATAGTGCTGTGATCAGATGTTATAAGCATACAGACAGTAAGCAGTAACAGCATAACGCTGTGATCAGATGTTATAAGCATACAGACAGTAAGGAGTAACAGCATAGCGCTGTGATCAGATGTTATGAGCATACAGACAGTAAGCAGTAACAGCATAGCGCAGTGATCAGATGTTATAAGCATACAGACAGTAAGCAGTAACAGCATAGCGCTGTGATCAAATGTTATAAGCATACAGACAGTAAACAGTAACAGCATAGCGCTGTGATCAGATGTTATAAGCATACAGACAGTAACAGCATAGCGCTGTGATCAGATATTATAAGCATACAGACAGTAAGCAGTAACAGCATAACGCTGTGATCAGATGTTATAAGCATACAGAGAGGAAGCAGTAACAGCATAGCGCTGTGATCAGATGTTATAAGCATACAGACAGTAAGCAGTAACAGCATAGCGCTGTAATCAGATGTTATAAGCATACAGACAGTAAGCAGTAACAGCATAGCGCTGTGATCAGATGTTATGAGCATACAGAGAGGAAGCAGTAACAGCATAGCACTGTAATCAGATGTTATAAGCATACAGACAGTAAGCAGTAATAGCATAGCGCTGTGATCCAATGTTATAAGCATACAGACAGTAAGCAGTAACAGCATAGCGCTGTGATTAGATGTTATGAGCATACAGACAGTAAGCAGTAACAGCATAGCGCTGTGATTAGATGTTATGAGCATACAGACAGTAAGCAGTAATAGCATAGCGCTGTGATTAGATGTTATGAGCATACAGACAGTAAGCAGTAATAGCATAGCGCAGTAATCAGATGTTATAAGCATACAGACAGTAAGCAGTAACAGCATAGCGCTGTGATTAGATGTTATGAGCATACAGACAGTAAGCAGTAATAGCATAGCGCAGTAATCAGATGTTATAAGCATACAGACAGTAAGCAGTAACAGCATAGCGCTGTGATCAGATGTTATGAGCAGACAGTAAGCAGTAACAGCATAGCGCTGTGATCAGATGTTATAAGCATACAGACAGTAAGCAGTAACAACATAACGCTGTGATCAGCTGTTATAAGCATACAGACAGTAAGCAGTAACAGCATAGCGCTGTGATCAGCTGTTATAAGCATACAGACAGTAAGCAGTAACAGCATAACACTGTGATCAGATGTTATAAGCATGCAGACAGTAAACAGTAATAGCATAGCGCTGTGATCAGATGTTATAAGCATACAGACAGTAAGCAGTAACAGCATAGCGCTGTGATCAGATGTTATGAGCATACAGACAGTAAGCAGTAACAGCATAGCGTTGTGATCAGATGTTATGAGCATACAGACAGTAAGCAGTAACAGCATAGTGCTGTGATCAGATGTTATAAGCATACAGACAGTAAGCAGTAACAGCATAGCGCTGTGATTAGATGTTATAAGCATACAGACAGTAAGCAGTAACAGCATAGCGCTGTGATTAGATGTTATGAGCATACAGACAGTAAGCAGTAATAGCATAGCGCAGTAATCAGATGTTATAAGCATACAGACAGTAAGCAGTAACAGCATAGCACTGTGATCAGATGTTATAAGCATACAGACAGTAAGCAGTAACAGCATAGCACTGTAATCAGCTGTTATGAGCAGACAGTAAGCAGTAACAGCATAGCTTTGTGATCCGATTTTATGAGCATACAGACAGTAAGCAGTAACAGCATAGCGCTGTGATCAGATGTTATAAGCATACAGACAGTAAGCAGTAACAGCATAACGCTGTGATCAGATGTTATAAGCATACAGACAGTAAACAGTAATAGCATAGCGCTGTGATCAGATGTTATAAGTATACAGACAGTAAGCAGTAACAGCATAGCGCTGTAATCAGATGTTATAAGTATACAGACAGTAAGCAGTAACAGCATAGCGCTGTGATCAGATGTTATAAGCATACAGACAGTAAGCAGTAACAGCATAGCGCTGTGATCAGATGTTATAAGCATACAGACAGTAAGCAGTAACAGCATAGCGCTGTGATCAGATGTTATAAGCATACAGACAGTAAGCAGTAACAGCATAGCACTGTGATCAGCTGTTATAAGCATACAGACAGTAAGCAGTAACAGCATAGCGCTGTGATCAGATGTTATGAGCATACAGACAGTAAGCAGTAACAGCATAGCGCTGTGATCAGATGTTATAAGCATACAGACAGTAAGCAGTAACAGCATAACGCTGTGATCAGATGTTATAAGCATACAGACAGTAAGCAGTAACAGCATAGCGCTGTGATCAGCTGTTATAAGCATACAGACAGTAAGCAGTAACAGCATAGCGCTGTAATCAGATGTTATAAGCATACAGACAGTAAACAGTAATAGCATAGCGCTGTGATCAGCTGTTATAAGCATACAGACAGTAAGCAGTAACAGCATAGCGCTGTAATCAGATGTTATAAGCATACAGACAGTAAACAGTAATAGCATAGCGCTGTGATCAGATGTTATAAGCATACAGACAGTAAGCAGTAACAGCATAGCACTGTGATCAGCTGTTATAAGCACACAGACAGTAAGCAGTAACAGCATAGCGCTGTGATCAGATGTTATAAGCATACAGACAGTAAGCAGTAACAGCATAGCGCTGTAATCAGATGTTATAAGCATACAGACAGTAAGCAGTAACAGCATAGCGCTGTGATCAGATGTTATAAGCATACAGACAGTAAGCAGTAACAGCATAGCGCTGTGATCAGCTGTTATAAGCATACAGACAGTAAGCAGTAACAGCATAGCGCTGTAATCAGCTGTTATAAGCATACAGACAGTAAGCAGTAACAGCATAGCGCTGTAATCAGATGTTATAAGCATACAGACAGTAAACAGTAATAGCATAGCGCTGTGATCAGCTGTTATAAGCATACAGACAGTAAGCAGTAACAGCATAGCGCTGTAATCAGATGCTATAAGCATACAGACAGTAAGCAGTAACAGCATAGCGCTGTGATCAGATGTTATAAGCATACAGACAGTAAGCAGTAACAGCATAGCGCTGTGATCAGATGTTATAAGCATACAGACAGTAAGCAGTAACAGCATAGCGCTGTGATCAGATGTTATAAGCATACAGACAGTAAGCAGTAACAGCATAGCGCTGTGATCAGCTGTTATAAGCATACAGACAGTAAGCAGTAACAGCATAGCGCTGTGATCAGATGTTATGAGCATACAGACAGTAAGCAGTAACAGCATTGCGCTGTGATCAGATGTTATAAGCATACAGACAGTAAGCAGTAACAGCATAACGCTGTGATCAGATGTTATAAGCATACAGACAGTAAGCAGTAACAGCATAGCGCTGTGATCAGCTGTTATAAGCATACAGACAGTAAGCAGTAACAGCATAGCGCTGTAATCAGATGTTATAAGCATACAGACAGTAAGCAGTAACAGCATAGCGCTGTGATCAGATGTTATAAGCATACAGACAGTAAGCAGTCACAGCATAGCGCTGTGATCAGATGTTATAAGCATACAGACAGTAAGCAGTAACAGCATAGCGCTGTGATCAGATGTTATAAGCATACAGACAGTAAGCAGTAACAGCATAGCGCTGTGATCAGCTGTTATAAGCATACAGACAGTAAGCAGTAACAGCATAGCGCTGTGATCAGATGTTATGAGCATACAGACAGTAAGCAGTAACAGCATAGCGCTGTGATCAGATGTTATAAGCATACAGACAGTAAGCAGTAACAGCATAACGCTGTGATCAGATGTTATAAGCATACAGACAGTAAGCAGTAACAGCATAGCGCTGTGATCAGCTGTTATAAGCATACAGACAGTAAGCAGTAACAGCATAGCGCTGTGATCAGCTGTTATAAGCATACAGACAGTAAGCAGTAACAGCATAGCGCTGTGATCAGATGTTATAAGCATACAGACAGTAAGCAGAAACAGCATAACGCTGTGATCAGATGTTATAAGCATACAGACAGTAAGCAGTAACAGCATAGCGCTGTGATCAGCTGTTATAAGCATACAGACAGTAAGCAGTAACAGCATAGCGCTGTAATCAGATGTTATAAGCATACAGACAGTAAACAGTAATAGCATAGCGCTGTGATCAGATGTTATAAGCATACAGACAGTAAGCAGTAACAGCATAGAGCTGTGATTAGCTGTTATAAGCATACAGACAGTAAGCAGTAACAGCATAGTGCTGTGATCAGATGTTATAAGCATACAGACAGTAACAGCATAGCGCTGTGATCAGATATTATAAGCATACAGACAGTAAGCAGTAACAGCATAACGCTGTGATCAGATGTTATAAGCATACAGAGAGGAAGCAGTAACAGCATAGCGCTGTGATCAGATGTTATAAGCATACAGACAGTAAGCAGTAACAGCATAGCGCTGTAATCAGATGTTATAAGCATACAGACAGTAAGCAGTAACAGCATAGCGCTGTGATCAGATGTTATGAGCATACAGACAGTAAGCAGTAACAGCATAGCGTTGTGATCAGATGTTATGAGCATACAGACAGTAAGCAGTAACAGCATAGTGCTGTGATCAGATGTTATAAGCATACAGACAGTAAGCAGTAACAGCATAACGCTGTGATCAGATGTTATAAGCATACAGACAGTAAGCAGTAACAGCATAGCGCTGTGATCAGATGTTATAAGCATACAGACAGTAAGCAGTAACAGCATAGCGCTGTGATCAGATGTTATAAGCATACAGACAGTAAGCAGTAACAGCATAGCACTGTGATCAGCTGTTATAAGCATACAGACAGTAAACAGTAATAGCATAGCGCTGTAATCAGATGTTATAAGCATACAGACAGTAAGCAGTAACAGCATAGCGCTGTGATCAGATGTTATAAGCATACAGACAGTAAGCAGTAACAGCATAGCGCTGTAATCAGCTGTTATAAGCATACAGACAGTAAGCAGTAACAGCACAGCGCTGTAATCAGCTGTTATAAGCATACAGACAGTAAGCAGTAACAGCACAGCGCTGTAATCAGATGCTATAAGCATACAGACAGTAAGCAGTAACAGCATAGCGCTGTAATCAGATGTTATAAGCATACAGACAGTAAACAGTAATAGCATAGCGCTGTAATCAGCTGTTATAAGCATACAGACAGTAAGCAGTAACAGCATAGCGCTGTAATCAGATGCTATAAGCATACAGACAGTAAGCAGTAACAGCATAGCGCTGTGATCAGATGTTATAAGCATACAGACAGTAAGCAGTAACAGCATAGCACTGTGATCAGATGTTATAAGCATACAGACAGTAAGCAGTAACAGCATAACACTGTGATCAGATGTTATAAGCATACAGACAGTAAACAGTAATAGCATAGCGCTGTAATCAGCTGTTATAAGCATACAGACAGTAAGCAGTAACAGCATAGCGCTGTAATCAGATGCTATAAGCATACAGACAGTAAGCAGTAACAGCATAACGCTGTGATCAGATGTTATAAGCATACAGACAGTAAGCAGTAACAGCATAGCGCTGTGATCAGCTGTTATAAGCATACAGACAGTAAGCAGTAACAGCATAGTGCTGTGATCAGATGTTATAAGCATACAGACAGTAAGCAGTAACAGCATAACGCTGTGATCAGCTGTTATAAGCATACAGACAGTAAGCAGTAACAGCATAGCGCTGTGATCAGATGTTATGAGCATACAGACAGTAAGCAGTAACAGCATAGCGCTGTAATCAGATGTTATAAGCATACAGACAGTAAACAGTAATAGCATAGCGCTGTGATCAGATGTTATAAGCATACAGACAGTAAACAGTAATAGCATAGCGCTGTGATCAGATGTTATAAGCATACAGACTAGGGCTGCAACTAATGATTATTTTCATAATCGATTAATCGGCCGATTATTTTTTCGATTAATCGACTAATCGGTTAAAAAGAGAATCAATAATAGTTTTCTATGTTTTAAATAAAATCCACATAATGAGTGTTACAAATATAAACTTCAGACTAAAACTTTACATTAACACAACTGTTTGAAAAGAGGTAGAACTAGAAAGAGTTAGACTATCACTGTTAATAACATTCTGTTATTCACTCTTTCAGAAACTTTGCATTGAAATGCAAAAATCTCAACATGTCCACATGCTTCTGGCTAAGGCTGGTTCTCTGTTTGCAGCTGTATTTCCTGCAGCAGAGAAAAGGCTGTTGAGGTGTATAAGTAGGGTTTTTCCAATTTCACCAAAGTGGGATATTTATCTTTGTTAGCTCTTCACCAATGCTGTTTTCTACCTTGGCAAGGGGCCTCTCAATAAAGTAACCCATGACTTCATTCTAACATAAAAATATCTTGAATATCTATATGCAATGGTAAATAACCAGCTATAAGGTTAGGGGAAATATCTAGTCCGCTCTAAAAATAACGAATATATACTTATAAAGGTTGAATCTGGTACATATCACAATTTAAAAAAAACAATAAAAAACAAAATCAAAAGCGCTAAGGACTTTATATCAATAACAGGACAAAGCCTTACACATTTATTTATACAGTACATATAATCAGCAATAGCAAGCAATACGCTAATAATTGTGCAAACAGATAATAGTGCACATCAATTTAAATAACTCCCATCAATCTAGGGGCAAGGTGTAAACAACAAGCTTGGCACTATATAATGAAAAGCATAGTTCCAAATCACCAGATTTAATATAAACAATCCAAATGATGACTATTATATCTGGGTTGCACAGGGGTAGTTGTAAACGTATACTGTCCTGAAAAAGTGAAAAGTAGACGTCTGTAGACGTCGTTTAGGCTAAGGACATAACCATAAAACACAATACCATATGCAGGAGTTCATTGGAGTGAAGCAGCTGGTGTTGTGCACAGACCAACTCATTGCAAACCAACTAATCGATTATGAGATTCGTTGACAACTATTTTCATAATCGATTATTATCGATTATGACGATTAGTTGTTGCAGCTCTAATACAGACAGTAAGCAGTAACAGCATAGCGCTGTGATCAGATGTTATAAGCATACAGACAGTAAGCAGTAACAGCATAACGCTGTGATCAGATGTTATAAGCATACAGACAGTAAGCAGTAACAGCATAGCGCTGTGATCAGATGTTATAAGCATACAGACAGTAAACAGTAACAGCATAGCGCTGTAATCAGATGTTATAAGCATACAGACAGTAAACAGTAATAGCATAGCGCTGTGATCAGATGTTATAAGCATACAGACAGTAAGCAGTAACAGCATAGAGCTGTGATTAGCTGTTATAAGCATACAGACAGTAAGCAGTAACAGCATAGAGCTGTGATTAGCTGTTATAAGCATACAGACAGTAAGCAGTAACAGCATAGTGCTGTGATCAGATGTTATAAGCATACAGACAGTAACAGCATAGCGCTGTGATCAGATATTATAAGCATACAGACAGTAAGCAGTAACAGCATAACGCTGTGATCAGATGTTATAAGCATACAGAGAGGAAGCAGTAACAGCATAGCGCTGTGATCAGATGTTATAAGCATACATACAGATGTTATAAGCATACAGACAGTAACAGCATAGCGCTGTGATCAGATATTATAAGCATACAGACAGTAAGCAGTAACAGCATAACGCTGTGATCAGATGTTATAAGCATACAGAGAGGAAGCAGTAACAGCATAGCGCTGTGATCAGATGTTATAAGCATACAGACAGTAAGCAGTAACAGCATAGCGCTGTAATCAGATGTTATAAGCATACACACAGTAAGCAGTAACAGCATAGCGCTGTGATCAGATGTTATGAGCATACAGACAGTAAGCAGTAACAGCATAGCGTTGTGATCAGATGTTATGAGCATACAGACAGTAAGCAGTAACAGCATAGTGCTGTGATCAGATGTTATAAGCATACAGACAGTAAGCAGTAACAGCATAGCACTGTGATCAGCTGTTATAAGCATACAGACAGTAAACAGTAATAGCATAGCGCTGTAATCAGATGTTATAAGCATACAGACAGTAAGCAGTAACAGCATAGCGCTGTGATCAGATGTTATGAGCATACAGACAGTAAGCAGTAACAGCATAGCGCTGTGATCAGATGTTATGAGCATACAGACAGTAAGCAGTAACAGCATAGCACTGTGATCAGCTATTATAAGCATACAGACAGTAAGCAGTAACAGCATAGCGCTGTGATCAGCTATTATAAGCATACAGACAGTAAGCAGTAACAGCATAGCGCTGTGATCAGCTATTATAAGCATACAGACAGTAAGCAGTAACAGCATAACGCTGTAATCAGATGTTATAAGCATACAGACAGTAAGCAGTAACAGCATAGCGCTGTGATCAGATGTTATAAGCATACAGACAGTAAGCAGTAACAGCATAGCGCTGTGATCAGATGTTATAAGCATACAGACAGTAAGCAGTAACAGCATAGCGCTGTGATCAGATGTTATAAGCATAAAGACAGTAAGCAGTAACAGCATAGTGCTGTGATCAGATGTTATGAGCATACAGACAGTAAGCAGTAACAGCATAACACTGTAATCAGATGTTATAAGCATACAGACAGTAAGCAGTAACAGCATAGCGCTGTAATCAGATGTTATAAGCATACAGACAGTAAGCAGTAACAGCATAGCGCTGTGATCAGATGTTATAAGCATAAATACAGTAAGCAGTAACAGCATAGCGCTGTGATCAGATGTTATAAGCATAAATACAGTAAGCAGTAACAGCATAGCGCTGTGATCAGATGTTATAAGCATAGAGACAGTAAGCAGTAACAGCATAGCGCTGTAATCAGATGTTATAAGCATACAGACAGTAAGCAGTAACATAAGAAGCATTAACACATAACCCAGAAGCCGGATAGACAACAGTAAGCAGTAACATCATAGTGCTGTGATCAGCTGTCAGCTTTATCCAGAAGCATTTGGGTAATCCTAGGATTACCCGGGAAAATCACAATGTATGATGTTACATTGGGCTTTAACCACAGCCCCTGTGTATTGTCAGTTTTACCCAGGAAATCCTAGGATTACTGGGATATCTGACTTTACCCGTAACCCCCATGGCAGAAAACTTTCACTAAAAAAATCTCATCGCAGAAAGTGAAAAAAAGTTTTGCCTCTGGGCCTGTAACATAAATATATATATATATTTATTAAGATAATTATATAAAGGTATAGATATATACAGATATATATATATAGAAATATCTATTTAAAAATACTTAGAACATATTCTGCTATGTGTAGAACATTGGAATGTGAAATATTTCCAGTAAAATATGAATATTGCATGAATGTTTTTTCACATTTTCATCTACTTAACTGCAAAGGGCTCCAATGAACTTATATATATGGCTATATATGTGTACATATGTATGTATGTGTTTATATGTGTCTGTAAATACATATATACACATAGAAATACATAACACTTTTTTGTTTCACTAAACAGTTAACCAGAGCTCTGAGGTCAGGCTAACCCGAAGCGTGATAACTTTAATTGTGCTCAAGCAATCGTTTTTACTTTTAACTTGTAATACAAACAAAAACCTGATGCACGCAAACCGCCGTAATAAACTCCTTTTCACTCTTGTGTAACTGTTAGCGCTCCTCTCGTAATCTGTCCACAAAATGTTTTATCTTAACAATATACTTCCCGCAAGGACTTTAGACTTCATAAAATGAATACTGCTAATTACATACAGCCACTGTTTGCACAATCTACTAACTCATTTATATCTGTCCCTTATTGGCTTCTTCAGGCAAGAAAAGATAAGGGAAACCTAGGTTTCAACAAGTTGTTCAACATTTCTTCATTATTTAAAGGGACAGTCTACACCACAATTTTTATTGTTTAAAAAGATAGATAATCGCTTTATTACCTATTCCCCAGTTTTGCATAACCAATACAGTTATATAAATACACGTTTTATCTCTGTGATTACCTTGTATTTTAGCCTCCGCAAACTGCCCCTTATGTCAGTTCTTTTGACAGACATTAGCCAATCAGTGCTGGCTCCTAGGTAACAGTGTGAGCACAATGTTATCTATATGACACACATGAACTAATGCCCTCTAGTGGTGAAAAACTGTCAAAATGCATTCAGATAAGAGACGGCGTTTAAGGTCTAAGAAATTTGCATACAAGCCTACCTAGGTTTAGCTTTCAACTAAGAATACTAAAAGAACAAAGCAAAATTGGTGATAAAAGTAAATTGGAAAGTTGTTTAAAATGACATGCCCTATTTGAATCATGAAAGTTTATTTTGGACTAGACTGTTCCTTTAAATAACTAGCATAATTAAACATGCACCTACATATTTATCTCAGGCTAATCTGTGCTTTGAACACATCATTATGTCTTGCATATATTTAATGCTTAATGTCCTTTTAAACAATATAACAATTTCTATAAACTAAATATCGGATATTACTGTGCCGCACGCAGTTCCTTGCTTGGAATATTTTACTTTCATACCAAGAGCACATTTAAGACATTACTGATGGCATGTGGTTATCAGATTAATGCTTAACCTGCTCTGTTTAATAAGTATTTTATGACACTTTAATCTGGAAATATGTCATTTTACCAAACTAAAAAAAATCCAAGTAAATTGCTAAAACTGAGCCATTGTCCCCTATTTAAGAAAGGTCTTGCGGACCTGATCCGACACTGCGGATCAGGTCCGCAAGACCTCGCTGAATGCGGAGAGCAATACGCTCTCCGTATTCAGCATTGCACCAGCAGCTCACAAGACCTGCTGGTGCAATGCCCCCCCTGCAGACTCGCGGCCATTCGGCAGCCAGCAGGGGGCTGTCAATCAACCCGATCGTACTCGATCGGGCTGATTTCTGGCAATGTCTGTCCGCCTGCTCAGAGCAGGCGGACAGGTTATGGAGCAGCGGTCTTTGTGACCGCTGCTTCATAACTGCTGTTTCTGGCGAGTCTGAAGACTCGCCAGAAACACGGGCCATCAAGCTCCTTTCGGAGCTTGATAGATAGTCCCCTGAACCTCATCTTTGCTAAAACTCTTTTATTTACTCGGTGCAGGGATTCATCTGTGTTCTTGGTCTCTGCTGCTGCTTGATCTGCCCCTTCTTTCTAGCCAATCAGTGCACAGAACAACCCAGCTTGTGGGTGTCTCCAGAGACAGATCTAATATAATATTACAAACAACTATTTTCCCCTCTCACCGTTTATATGCAGAATGGTCATTCTTGACACTGCATTTCATATTCTTTAGCTCATCCAGTACTGCAAACATATTAATGAACTTCCCCAGGGTTAGCAGGTACGCCTCCGACACAAAATCCTTCCTGCGCTCCGCGTGGCACAGACGCTTTACCTCGTTACAGAACCTCTCGATCGCTTTACGCTATGGATCAGAACATCATACATTTTAGGTCAACAATCCTCTTTTGTTTGAACATTCATTAATCCTTTGTAATGCCTTTTATTGGCCTCGCAAATCAACAATTCAAAATGTGTACTGTATTTACTGACAAACGCCATATATCCCATACATAAGATATAGATACACTAAGCCCCAGGAAATCTTGTACAGTACATCTAACCCTAATCAAGGTTGTCACACCAATTTATAAATTGTGCAGCATAAATTAGTTATATGACCACAGAAATCATTTAGCCACATAGTAATTTTTTATACTTTTTTTTTTAACTTTTCATTCCCTTCTAATACTTTCTCCTCTCTCGTTACCCACCTGAAAATACATAAACTTCATCAGTTTCGTGACTTCAGGTTCTAAAACTTCCACCGTCTTCTCATAGATTTCAACGCGGTTCGGCTGCTCATTACACTTTACCTAGAAAAGATGAATTAGACAATTTGTAGCTTCTGAGATTGACTTCATATTAACAAGAGAAATAGTAATACTTTTCCAGCTTTGACAGATAGCAGACAATATATATATTATGTAAATTAACCTTAGAATGATATTTTTTATTGTTTTTCATCTTCGCCAGTAAAGAGGTAATGTCTACGCGCACTATTAATTCACTGTACATTTTAACGTAAGGTGTCTGGATATAATAAGTATTGAAATAGGAATCGTGTACCATAAAATAGTTTTTAAAAGAGAATGAAAAAAAATGAACCTTTGAATTTTACTGAGAGGTTAATAGTATGCTGGGTCTGTACAGCACCACACCCTACTGAGTAGCACTGGGGCTAAGCAGAGCTAAGTAAAAAAAAAAGCTGCTATAGCCTTTCTTTTTTTCCCAATGCTGGACAATCTGATGGTAACTGGGCATGATAGGGTCACACAATGCCCCAAAAATGCTCTACCTTGGCACCCACTCTTGATCCCATCATCCATAATGTTTACAACTGGACAGTTATTTTACCCCTTGGCTGCTAGTAACATACACTTATTTTTTTTACCTCTTTGGATGACCGTAACATAGGTAAACATAGGTAAACAAAAGTCATTTTAACCCCTTGACTGTCTCACACTTCTTTCTGCTCCATATTTGTGTTGTATAGAGGAAACAACTAGACATTTAACATACTAGACTGCCCTGATGAATATTGGACACCTGGCAACCCTACAACCACCCCCCCTGGTAAACTTATGTTGTAAAAGAGGCTAATATAATCTTTTTTTCAGCACACTTTGCACTGCCCCAGTACAGTCTACTATGCTTTTGACTTCCATGTACCTTTAATATTACAATGAATGCCAACAAAAACAAATATTTGTTTTACTACATTCAAAATAGTGACATAGTATTCTAATTATTGTTATAGTGTCATTATATTTGTCAGTGGTATGGAAGGTTCATAATGAATAAATCATAGAGAAAAGACTTGGGAAAAGTGAACAAAGCAATTATTGAGAGACTGAAGGGCACCACACGTTTTATAAACTCACAACCTATGGGGTGACTGAAGCTGAAGACAACAAAATATAATGCTTGGCTGGGTTTCCAGAAAGTGTTTCACAGACTGGCATGTAACAAGCTAGCCCAGAGGTCCTTGCTATATGCACGTAGTGCTGTAGCTGCTGTATATACCTACCTGTGGAATGGCTCGAGAGCAGCTCCTCCAAGTATACAGCATTACAGCATATTCCTGCCCCTCCTCCAGCATCTCATTCTGTAAGATAAACACAGCACATTACTATTGTACCCTTACAGGCAGCAACATCACTAACAGATACATTATTGACAAGAACTCAAGAATTCCTGGTAAGCTATGGAACCACTGGTGCTTAAGATTTACTTCTACATAGTGTCAAGCCTTGTGTTATTATTTAATTTATCTTATTCTTAGCATAAATTATTACATCTACTTCATGTTCTTAACCCTTTAAGGACACAGCTTTCAGTTTGCTCAATTGTTTTATGACGGAAAAATTCTGTCATATGTCCTTAAGAGGTTAAAGTAATTCAGATCATAAGGTGGAACTTAATGTAAAACTGAAAGGGATTTTACCCTCAAAATATCTCTATTATGCATATTCAAGAACAAAGGTAAAATATGTAAAAAAAACAAAATAGTGAAAGAAGGGGAAGGTAAACAATACTTGAGGAAAGTGTGTAGTGCATGAATTTTTGTTTCCCTATAGTTTTTGAAGTGTGTTTGTTACTCCAGCATCCCTTTAGTCTTGGAGATGCTCTTGTTGGAGTATATATATATATATATATATGTGTACCCTGGGCCCTATATACTAACCTACACTGAATAATAATAAAAAAAATCTAACCCACAGTGTGCTCACTCACTTTTACAATATTCTTTATTTAAAGGGTTTTTGTTTGTTTTTATATTGTTTCAATTACCATTTGTTTGAGATATTTTAATTTTTAAAGGATGGACTTAAAAGGGAATTTTAAGTTAGCCAAATCAGCCAACTGGATTTGTCATTGTAGAATATAATTAAGGTCTTATAAAAAAAAGGCAAGAACTAGAAACTAAGGTAAAGTATAAACAAAAACAAACAAAAAATAAATACATCTAAAAAAAAAAGAATAATATCCAGCTTGCTCTTTAATTAATCCAGGAATACAGATGTGTTCCTTTAAAAAAATCACTAATACACCCTTTGACTCTCTCAGCTGTCAGAGAAGGATAAATGGCTTAATACAGTAAAGAGCTGCACATTTTTAAATAAAACAGAATTTATGCTTACCTGATAAATTACTTTCTCCAACGGTGTGTCCGGTCCACGGCGTCATCCATAACTTGTGGGAATATTCTCTTCCCCAACAGGAAATGGCAAAGAGCACAGCAAAAGCTGTCCATATAGTCCCTCCCAGGCTCCGCCCCCCCAGTCATTCGACCGACGGATAGGAGAAAAAAAAGGAGAAACTATAGGGTGCCGTGGTGACTGTAGTGTATAAAGAAAGAAATTTTTCAAACCTGATTAAAAAACCAGGGCGGGCCGTGGACCGGACACACCGTTGGAGAAAGTAATTTATCAGGTAAGCATAAATTCTGTTTTCTCCAACATTGGTGTGTCCGGTCCACGGCGTCATCCATAACTTGTGGGAACCAATACCAAAGCTTTAGGACACGGATGAAGGGAGGGAGCCAATCAGGTTACCTAAACAGAAGGCACCACGGCTTGCAAAACCTTTCTCCCAAAAACAGCCTCCGAAGAAGCAAAAGTATAAAATTTGTAGAATTTGGCAAAAGTGTGCAGAGAAGACCAAGTCGCTGCCTTACATATCTGATCAACAGAAGCCTCGTTCTTGAAGGCCCATGTGGAAGCCACAGCCCTAGTGGAGTGAGCTGTGATTCTTTCAGGAGGCTGCCGTCCGGCAGTCTCATAAGCCAATCGGATAATGCTTTTCAGCCAGAAAGAAAGAGAGGTAGCAGTAGCTTTTTGTCCTCTCCTCTTACCAGAGTAAACGACAAACAAAGATGAGGTTTGTCTAAAATCCTTTGTTGCTTCTAAATAGAACTTCAAAGCACGGACTACATCTAAATTGTGTAACAAACGTTCCTTCTTTGAAACTGGTTTCGGACACAGAGAAGGAACAACTATTTCCTGGTTAATTTTCTTGTTGGAAACAACTTTTGGAAGAAAACCAGGCTTGGTACGCAAAACAACCTTATCTGAATGGAACACCAGATAGGGTGGGTCACACTGCAAAGCAGATAATTCAGGAACTCTTCTAGCAGAAGAAATAGCAACCAAAAACAGAACTTTCCAAGATAATAACTTGATATCTATGGAATGTAAGGGTTCAAACGGAACCCCTTGAAGAACCGAAAGAACTAAATTTAAACTCCAGGGAGGAGTCAAAGGTCTGTAAACAGGCTTGATCCTGACCAAAGCCTGTACAAAAGCTTGAACATCTGGCACAGCTGCCAGTCGTTTGTGTAACAAGACAGATAGAGCAGAAATCTGTCCCTTTAGAGAATTCGCTGACAATCCCTTATCCAAACCTTCTTGGAGAAAGGAGAGGATCCTGGGAATTTTAATCTTACTCCATGAGAATCCCTTGGATTCACACCAACAGATATATCTTTTCCATATTTTATGGTAAATCTTCCTAGTCACGGGTTTTCTGGCTTGGACCAAAGTATCTATTACTGAATCCGAAAACCCGCGCTTGGATAAAATCAAGCGTTCAATTTCCAAGCAGTCAGCTGAAGAGAAATTAGATTTGGATGTTCGAATGGACCTTGCACTAGAAGATCCTGTCTCAAAGGTAGTTTCCATGGTGGATCCGATGACATATTCACCAGGTCTGCATACCAAGTTCTGCGTGGCCACGCAGGAGCTATCAGAATCACTGAGGCCTTCTCCTGTTTGATCCTGGCTACCAGCCTGGGAAGGAGAGGGAACGGTGGAAACGCATAAGCTAGGTTGAAGGACCAAGGCGCCACTAATGCATCCACTAGAGTCGCCTTGGGATCCCTGGATCTGGACCCGTAGCAAGGAACCTTGAAGTTCTGAAGAGACGCCAACAGATCCATGTCTGGAATGCCCCATAGTTGAGTTAACTGGACAAAGACCTCCGGGTGAAGTTCCCACTCCCCCAGATGGAAAGTCTGACGACTCAGATAATCCGCCTCCCAGTTGTCTACACCTGGGATGTGGATCGCAGATAGATGGCAGGAGTGATCCTCCGCCCATTTGATGATTTTGGACACCTCTCTCATCGCCAGGGAACTCCTTGTTCCCCCCTGATGATTGATGTAAGCAACAGTCGTCATGTTGTCTGACTGGAATCTTATGAATCTGGCCTTCGCTAGTTGAGGCCAAGCCTGGAGAGCATTGAATATCGCTCTCAGTTCCAGAATGTTTATCGGGAGAAGAGACTCTTCCCGAGACCATAGACCCTGAGCTTTCAGGGAATCCCAGACCGCGCCCCAGCCTAATAGACTGGCGTCGGTCGTGACGATGACCCACTCTGGTCTGCGGAAGCTCATTCCCTGGGACAGGTGATCCTGGGTCAGCCACCAAAGGAGTGAGTCTCTGGTCATCTGGTCTACTTGAATCCTTGGAGACAAGTCTGTATGGTCCCCATTCCACTGCTTGAGCATGCACAGTTGTAATGGTCTTAGATGAATTCGAGCAAAAGGAACTATGTCCATTGCTGCAACCATCAACCCTACTACTTCCATGCACTGAGCTATGGAAGGCTGCAGAATAGAGTGAAGAACTTGACAAGCGTTTAGAAGCTTTGACTTTCTGACATCTGTCAGGAAAATTTTCATTTCTAAAGAATCTATTATTGTTCCCAAGAAGGGAACTCTTGTCGACGGAGACAGGAAACTCTTTTCTACGTTCACCTTCCACCCGTGAGATCTGAGAAAGGCTAGAACAATGTCTGTATGAGCCTTTGCTTTGGAAAGGGACGACGCTTGGATTAGGATGTCGTCCAGGTAAGGTGCTACTGCAAAACCCCTTGGTCTTAGAACCGCTAGAAGGGACCCGAGCACCTTCGTGAAAATCCTTGGAGCAGTGGCTAGCCCGAATGGAAGAGCCACGAACTGGTAATGCTTGTCCAGAAAGGCGAACCTTAGGAACTGAAAATGATCTTTGTGGATAGGAATATGCAGATACGCATCCTTTAAATCCACGGTAGTCATAAATTGACCCTCCTGGATTGTAGGTAAAATCGTTCGAATTGTTTCCATTTTGAACGATGGAACTCTGAGAAATTTGTTTAGAATCTTTAAATCCAGAATTGGTCTGAAAGTTCCCTCTTTTTTGGGAACTACAAACAGATTTGAGTAAAACCCCTGACCTTGTTCCACATTTGGAACTGGGTGTATCACTCTTTAACAGGTCTTCTACACAATGTAAGAATGCCTTTCTCTTTATTTGGTTTGAAGATAAGTGAGACATGTGGAACCTTCCCCTTGGGGGTAGTTCCTTGAATTCTAGAAGATAACCCTGAGAGACTATTTCTAGTGCCCAGGGATCCTGAACATCTCTTGCCCAAGCCTGAGCAAATAGAGAGAGTCTGCCCCCTACTAGATCCGGTCCCGGATCGGGGGCTACCCTTTCATGCTGTCTTGGTAGCAGCAGCAGGCTTCTTGGCCTGTTTACCCTTGTTCCAGCCTTGCATCGGTTTCCAAGCTGGTTTAGTCTTGGAAGCGTTACTCTCTTGTCTAGAGGCTGCAGAGTTGGAAGCCGGTCCGTTCCTGAAATTGCGAAAGGAACGAAAATTAGACTTATTCTTAGCCTTGAAAGGCCTATCTTGTGGGAGGGCATGGCCCTTACCCCCAGTGATGTCTGAAATAATTTCTTTCAATTCTGGCCCAAAAAGGGTCTTACCTTTGAAAGGGATATTAAGTAATTTTGTCTTGGAAGATACATCCGCCGACCAAGACTTTAGCCAGAGCGCTCTGCGTGCCACAATTGCAAACCCTGAATTTTTCGCCGCTAATCTTGCTAACTGCAAAGCGGCATCTAAAATAAAGGAATTAGCTAACTTAAGTGCGTGAATCCTGTCCATAACTTCCTCATACGGAGTTTCCCTACTGAGCGATTTTTCTAGTTCTTCGAACCAGAACCACGCTGCTGTAGTGACAGGAATAAGACACGAAATAGGTTGAAGGAGGTAACCTTGCTGTACAAAAATCTTTTTAAGCAAACCCTCCAATTTTTTATCCATAGGATCTTTGAAAGCACAATTGTCCTCAATAGGAATGGTCGTGCGTTTGGCTAGTGTAGAAACCGCCCCCTCGACCTTAGGGACCGTTTGCCATAAGTCCTTTCTGGGGTCAACCATAGGGAATAATTTCTTAAATATAGGAGGAGGGACAAAAGGTATGCCTGGCTTCTCCCACTCCTTATTCACTATGTCCGCCACCCGCTTGGGTATTGGAAAAGCGTCAGGGTGCACCGGGACCTCTAGGAACTTGTCCATCTTGCACAATTTTTCTGGGATGACCAGATTGTCACAATCATCCAAAGTAGATAGCACCTCTTTAAGCAATGCGCGGAGATGCTCTAATTTAAATTTAAATGTCACAACATCAGGTTCTGCCTGCTGAGAAATTCTTCCTGTATCAGAAATTTCCCCATCTGACAAAACCTCCCTCATTGCCACTTCAGATTGGTGTGAGGGTATGACAGAAAAATTATCATCAGCGCACTCCTGCTCTACAGTGTTTAAAACAGAGCAATCGCGCTTTCTCTGAAATGCTGGCATTTTGGATAAAATATTTGCTATGGAGTTATCCATTACTGCTGTCAATTGTTGCATAGTAACAAGCATTGGCGCGCTAGAAGTACTAGGGGTCTCCTGCGTGGGCAAAACTGGTGTAGACACAGAAGGAGATGATGTAGAACTATGTCTACTTCCTTCATCTGAGGAATTATCTTGGGCAACTTTATTATCTGTGACAGTACTGTCCTTACTTTGTTTGGACGCTATGGCACAATTATCACACATATTAGAAGGGGGAATCACATTGGCCTCCATACATACAGAACATGATCTATCTGAAGGCACAGACATGTTAAACAGGCTTAAACTGGTTAATAAAGCACAAAAACCGTTTTAAAACAAAAACGTTACTGTCTCTTTAAATGTTAAACAGTGCACACTTTATTACTGAATATGTGAAAAACTATGAAGGAATTATCCAATCTTTACCAAATTCACCACGGTGTCTTAAAGCATTCAAAGCATTGCACCCCAAAATTTCAGGCTGTTAACCCTTAAAATGTGGAAACCGGATCCGTTTACAACTTTAACCCCCTTACAGTCCCAGCCCCAGCCTTTGCTGCGACTTCACCAATCCCAAGGGGGTATACAATACCAAATGAAGCCTTCTAGGAACCTTTTCAGTGAATTCCAGACCCAAACACATGCAGCTGCATGTACTGCTCTCAAAAGTAACTGCGCAGTAATGGCGGGAAAATGAGGCTCTGCCTACTACAGAGAAAGGCCCTTCCTGACTGGGAAGGTGTCTAAACAAGTGCCTGGCGTAAAAAACGTTCCCCAAAGTTATAAAAGTGTGAAATTCAACTTCAAACTGTATATAATACCTCAATAAAGCAATCGATTTAGCCCATACAAGTGTCTAACAGTTCATAGCCCATAATAAGCCCTTTATTCTGTTTGAGACTAAGAAAATGGCTTACCGGTCCCCATGAGGGGAAAAATGACAGCCTTCCAGCATTACACAGTCTTGTTAGAAAAATGGCTAGTCATACCTTAAGCAGAAAAGTCTGCAAACTGTTCCCCCCAACTGAAGTTCTCTCAGCTCAACAGTCCTGTGTGGGAACAGCAATCAATTTTAGTTACTGCTGCTAAAATCATCCTCCTCTTATAAACAGAACTCTTCATCTCTTTCTGTTTCAGAGTAAATAGTACATACCAACACTATTTTAAAATAACAAACTCTTGATAGAAGAATAAAAAACTACAACTAAACACCACATACTCTTCACCATCTCCGTGGAGATGCTACTTGTTCAGAGAGGCAAAGAGAATGACTGGGGGGGCGGAGCCTGGGAGGGACTATATGGACAGTTTTTGCTGTGCTCTTTGCCATTTCCTGTTGGGGAAGAGAATATTCCCACAAGTTATGGATGACGCCGTGGACCGGACACACCAATGTTGGAGAAATATATTTTTTTTTTGTAGAGGATACAGATTTGTTCCTTTTTTGGCTCAGTTTTATTTTACAGTCTTATTCTGTTTAAAACTTGCAGTTAAGGGATACTACACAGCTGTCTATTCAAGCTAAAGTCAAGGTCTAAACTATTTGCTCCCTTCTCTTCTCACATACCAGCTGTTTCTCAAGCAGAGACGGACTGGTACCAAAAATAGGGGCTAACGCATCAATAACCGGCCAAACAGGCAAATGCCCTGTATGCCCAATGTTCAGTCCAGTACTGTTCTCAGTCTCATCAACACTCATCAAAGAGGATTGAAATACAGTAAAGAGCTGAACATGTTTAAATAAATATATTAGCTTTGATTTTGCAATATAGGTTGGCAGTGAAAAAAATAAACTATATACTGGCTGTCAGCTTGTCTTTGATTGTTTGATTGATACATGTTTTCCATTGCACTTTCTGTACTTTCCACCTATAATGTGTTGTGTATTTTAAAGTCAGCTATCTATTAGGAATGGGCAAATTTACTGAAAGTGTAATTTGTTTGGTAGTACAAATAGTCCTGTGGATATTCGTTTTGGACAATCGAACGTTACTTTTGTTTTCAAATGTTCATAATTTAAATAAATGTCAACATTCAAAATTTCAAATGTAACATTCGATTTAATAAATACTATTCAGAAGTTCAATAGTTCATATGGTAGGGAATTTAGTAAACTGATACATAATAGATACAAATATATAAATTCTATTTTGAATATTGCATAATTTGAATACTAAATTTAAAGAGAGCATTAGAAACACTATTACAAATATATCGATTCAAATTTTTCAAATTCAAATAGAATTTTTAGAAAAATTCTAATTGAATATTACATTTAAAGAAAGCATAAATACTATTACATTCTTCAAACGAATGTAGAATGTTGTACAAACATTCGACATTTGAAACAAACAAACGCGTTAAAATTTGTTTCATTTTTCGAATGTTGAAAAATATTCGCGCATTCCTACTATCTATGAGCACATCCTTTGGGCGCTTCATTTGCTTGGCTTTTATTTCAGGCATGTCTTGTCTGCTAGAGAGATGCAAGTAGCATTTGTTATTCTTTTCAGTCAAAAAAATATAACCCTAGAAACCCTTATTAACTAAAATCAGACCTCCCTATTTAAGATGGACAGTCCATAATTCTAAGTTCTGTCCCACTCAGACAGCCATTTGTTCCCATTTGCAGAATTTCCATTAGACGCAACCATAGACTAGACCCACTAACCGCCTGTGACCCTGCCCTGTTCCGACACTGCCCCATCCACCAAATGGCAACTTGCCTGCTAAACTTCCCGATTCCCTAATACTGTACCTAGCCACAAAAGTTGGGAGGTATGTGAAATACATGAACAAGTTCTAAATAAAATGTATTCATTTAATATTCCCTTTTTAAAGCAAGACATCTTTTACACCAATGTTAAAGAACACTGTACAAATATATGTATAAATAATGTTATCATGTGAAAGAACAGCCTAAATATATTTCTTATTTTGCCTGAAAAAAGTTAAATAAAGCTGTTTCAATTTAAATAGAAACTAATACAGCAGTAACAGTTATTTACTTTCCAATAATTTTTGTACCTATCAGCTAATGAGCATCAACAAGAACTATGTATCAGCCAATAAGAATCAGAAGAGATTACCTGACAATTAGCAAATAGGGCACAACAGATACTGCTGCTTCGTTTCAGTTTAAATTGAAACTGCTTTTACTTCCCATTTTTCAGGGAAAACATTAGCGTGTTACATATGCGTAATTTATATTTAGAACAATATCACTGTTATGTTCTTTATCTCACAATATAATCGTGCCTCCTCCTGTTATTCTGTAGGAACATACCTAACATTTTTTGCATACAAAGGATTTTTAATATTTATTTACTTACCATGCTAGAATGCACAGTAGCCTGTTCAATGTATCTGGCTATTCCTGTTACAAATGCATTTCGATCCTCAAAATTGGTGTCAAAATTAGCCTGAGAAGATATAAAGCAGAGTCATTTTGCAGTAACCATATACACACCACTCCCACCAAACTGCATATACAAGGAGCATAATATACGAAACTCTGTGCACATCTATATTTTTCCAAAAAGGTAATGTAATCAGATAAGTAGTGTGGTTAAAGAGTCAGGGCTTGATTATCTAAAGGCCTCTGGGTTTGATAGATTGCATAAGAAATCTCGCCAGTACTATACAGGGAGTGCAGAATTATTAGGCAAATGAGTATTTTGACCACATCATCCTCTTTATGCATGTTGTCTTACTCCAAGCTGTATAGGCTCGAAAGCCTACTACCAATTAAGCATATTAGGTGATGTGCATCTCTGTAATGAGAAGGGGTGT
Organism: Bombina bombina; assembly: GCF_027579735.1. Classification (NCBI taxonomy): domain Eukaryota; kingdom Metazoa; phylum Chordata; class Amphibia; order Anura; family Bombinatoridae; genus Bombina; species Bombina bombina. Next base: position 1,039,241,433 of record NC_069504.1, read on the forward strand.
GGTCTAATGACATCAACACCCTATATCAGGTGTGCATAATTATTAGGCAACTTCCTTTCCTTTGGCAAAATGGGTCAAAAGAAGGACTTTACAGGCTCAGAAAAGTCAAAAATAGTGAGATATCTTGCAGAGGGATGCAGCACTCTTAAAATTGCAAAGCTTCTGAAGCGTGATCATCTAACAATCAAGCGTTTCATTCAAAATAGTCAACAGGGTCGCAAGAAGCGTGTGGAAAAACCAAGGCGCAAAATAACTGCCCATGAACTGAGAAAAGTCAAGCGTGCAGCTGCCAAGATGCCACTTGCCACCAGTTTGGCCATATTTCAGAGCTGCAACATCACTGGAGTGCCCAAAAGCACAAGGTGTGCAATACTCAGAGACATGGCCAAGGTAAGAAAGGCTGAAAGACGACCACCACTGAACAAGACACACAAGCTGAAACGTCAAGACTGGGCCAAGAAATATCTCAAGACTGATTTTTCTAAGGTTTTATGGACTGATGAAATGAGAGTGAGTCTTGATGGGCCAGATGGATGGGCCCGTGGCTGGATTGGTGTTAAGTTCTGTAAAGTTATGTGTTAGAACAGGTGGTAAATAAGTTTAGGTACCTAGTATCCGCTATAGTAGGACCACTCAGCCTCACACCAAACCTTGGATTCACACAGATTTAACTTACAGGAATCCGGTTTTGCTCATTGAACTGAGGGTCACTACTGCAGGGTACAGAGTGAAAACGGAGCTGTCACGCAACCAGGTTACAGGATGCCTGTATTTCAACAGATAGGAGGAGTATCTATAGATAGAGTAGGTAGTTAATCAACTAATTACTTAGTGATTAAATGATATAGCTGACACATATACAAAGAAGACAGGTAGTGAAATGGAATGTAATACAAACAGATGTAGTACAAAGAGATATTGTAATTAGGCCAAAATGTATTTGTTAAGAATTCAGCACTTCAGGGAATATCATATGTTGTTAGAATGATATTTTGGATTATGTTATCAGATATAGTTTATGCAAGGATAAGATAGTAAACAAACGATAAGTCACTTAGTTAGGTTCAAGGTGGTCACAGCAAATGATGTTAATCAAGCAGCAGTTCAAACAGAGTAGGCAATGTAACAGGCAGTTGAAGTTAATCCTGCATTTTAGTGATAGTAACAGTCATTGAATACAGTGCTTAGGTAGTTTGCTTACTTGAGAGACATAATGATATCCAAATAGAGTAATAAAATATACAGACCAATTCCTGATGGTATTTTGGAAGGCTAAGTCAGAGCCAGATGAAAACCTTACGGTATCCTGAATGCTTGTTTGTAGAAAGGACACAGCGCGGTACACGCGCTGCAGACACGCTGAGATGCCGGGTGTGACGTCACAGCCACCCGGTGTAACAGTTAGGGAATTGAAAGCAGCTCCTTTGGTTCCTAAGAAACTGCAAGTAATAGAATAGGCACACCGGCACTCAGCAATGAAGGATTAATGTAGGCTGCAAAGATTCAAAGCAACAAGTAAGAAATCCCCTCAGATTGAGGAAAGGGCTAGGTGTCTTCAGAGAGGAGTCACATAAAGTAACTGATTCAAATTACCAAGCGAGGAGCATAGAGAGGAGGGGCCTTAAATAGGAAAAGAGGATTCAGAATTAAAGGGACAGGATTGTAATAGTGAATACCCTGACAGGACACCCCCCTCAAGGAGCCGCTCAGCGGATCAAGGACCTGGACGGTGTGGATTCCTCCTATGGAACAAGGAAACCAAGCGTGGAGCCATAACATTAGTAGCAGGCTCCCAAGAGTCTTCTTCAGGTCCATAACCCTTCCAACTGACCAAATACTGAAGCTGGTTTCGAAAGTATCGAGAATCTTGAATAGAATCAATCTCGTACTCCTTCTCATCTGTCACATGAGTTAAAGAAGTATCCATCGAAGATGTAGCCCTGATAGAAGCATATGGTTTAAGGAGTGAGACATGAAATGTTGGATGAATTCTCATGGAAGAAGGTAGTTGAAGAGTGACTGCATTCATATTAACAACATTCTTAATTTCAAAGGGACCCAAATAAAGTGAAGCAAGCTTTTTGGAAGGAACTTGTAATCTTATATTCTTCGTGCTTAACCAAACTTTATCTCCCACCTTATATTCAGGAGGTTTAGAACGTCGTAGATCGTAGTAATGTTTTTGAGCTTTTTGAGCATCGAGTAGTAGTTGTTTAACAGTGGCGAAACCTTTCACTAAGGTATTGATTTTATCATTAACAACGGGTATAGGAGAATTTTTTGGAGTCTGAATGTCATAAGAAGGATGAAAACCGTAGTTAAGGAAAAATGGAGACATTTTAGTGGAGGAGTTGAGCATGTTATTATGAGCAAATTCAGCAGTGGAAAGGAGAGAATGCCAGTTATCTTGTTCTAGAGAACAGTAACAACGGAGATACTGTTCCAGGGCTTGATTTGTTCTCTCAGTCTGCCCATTGGTTTGTGGATGAAAAGCTGTACTTAACCTCCTAGAGATGTTGAGGGATTTACAAAGATGTTCCCAAAATCTAGAGGTAAACTGAGAACCTCTGTCACTAGTAATGGAATTTGGTAGACCATGTAATTTGACAATATGATCTATGAAAAGAGTAGCTGTTTCTTGAGCTGTGGGTAGACCTCTATGTGGCAGGAAATGGGCCATTTTAGAAAAAAGATCAACAATGACCATGATAGTGTTGAAGTTAGCAGAAGGTGGCAAATCGACAATAAAGTCCATGGCAATATCTGCCCAAGGTCTTTCAGGTATTGGAAGAGATAGAAGGTATCCGTAGGGACGTGTATGTTGATGTTTTTTAGTAGTGCAAAGAAAACATGTTTTGATGTATTGCTTGATTGTATCAGACATTTTGGGCCACCAATAATTCCTTGAGAGGATATAAAGAGTCCTATGTACGCCAGGATGACCTGCTAAAGAGGAATCATGAGCTGCTGCTAAAAGTTGATTCCTGAGATCCTTGGGTACATATAGCTGATCATGATGATAGAACAGTTCATCAGAATGTTTATTTAAATTGAGGTGTGTTATTAATGAATCCTCCTTCTGTTGCAGCTTTAGGGTCTCCAAGAAATCGTTTGTTAGACAAATGATTCTGTCCGCAGGTATCACTGAGGCAGGTGTCAAATGATCTTGTGGCTTAGGAGGTATACGAGAGAGGGTATCTGCCTTAAGATTCTTAGAACCTGGACGATAGGTGATCACATAATCAAAACGTGAAAAGAAAAGGCTCCAGCGGACTTGACGAGAAGTCAGGGTCTTGTTTGACTTTAAATACTCTAAATTACGATGGTCTGTGTAAATAGTAATTGGAAATTTTGTACCTTCCAAGATATGCCTCCAGAATTCCAATGCGGATTTAATGGCAAGCAATTCCTTATCACCAATACCATAGTTTATCTCAGCTGAGCTCATGACACGAGAGTAGAATGCAACAGGATGTAATGGCTTTTCTTGAGAGGCCCTCTGGGATAGAACAGCCCCTATTGCAAATTCAGAAGCATCAACCTCAAGCGTAAAATGACAACTGGGATCTGGGAATTGCAAAATAGGGGCTGAAGTAAATTTATTCTTGAGGGTAGTGAAAGAGTCCTGAGCTTTACTATCCCATGAAAACCTGATATGTTTCTTAGTTAAAGTTGTTAATGGTTTGACAATATGTGAGAAATCTTTAATGAATTTTCTATAAAAATTCGCAAAACCAAGAAACCTCTGGACATCTTTTTTACATGAGGGTACTGGCCATTTGAGTATAGCTTCTACTTTACTGGTCTCCATAGTAATCCCAGTAGGAGAGATACAGTAACCCAGAAATGAAATAGAGTTAGTATTAAATATACATTTCTCTAGTTTAGCGTAGAGATGATGTTGTCTTAAACGAGATAGAACTAATTTTACATGTTTTAAATGATTTTCAAAAGTGTCTGAATAGACAAGAATGTCATCTAGATAGATAACAATACATACATCCAGAAGGTCGTGAAAAACATCATTTATGAAGCACTGGAAAGTGGCTGGGGCGTTGCAGAGCCCAAACGGCATTACTGTGTATTCGTAAAGTCCGTATCGTGTACGGAAAGCCGTTAACCACTCATCCCCTGCTCTCATCCTAATTAAATTGTATGCACCCCTAAGATCGAGCTTGGTGTAGATGGTGGCACCCTGAAGGCGCTCAATTAGTTCAGGAATGAGAGGCAGGGGATATCTGTTTTTCTTAGTACATTTATTCAGTTGTCTGTAATCTATAATGGGGCGTAAACTGCCATCTTTATTTTTCACAAAAAACATAGCAGCACCTGCAGAGGAAGTGGATGGACGTATAAACCCTTTTTTCAAGTTTTCGTCTAGATATTCCTTAAGGTGTGCTAGTTCAGGTTGGGACAAAGGATATATATGACCATATGGAATGGTGCAGTTAGGAATGAGAAAAATAGGGCAGTCATACTTCCTATGTGGTGGAAGTGTGGCTGCCTCAACCTTATCAAAAACATCAGCATATTCTTTGTAGCAATCTGGTAATGTCTCTACATTAATATGACAAAGTGTATGAGAATCAGTGCAGAATTGCTTGCAGTACTGAGAATCAAAAACTACAGTAGAGTCTGTCCAAGAAATAGTGGGGTTATGCATAGACAACCACTGAATACCGAGTATCATAGGGTAGACAGAAGTTGGTAAAACATCAAAAGATATTAACTCAGTATGCCCTGAGTCTGAGGTAACCTTAAGTGGAACTGTATGGTGTGAAATAGGACCAGAACTAAAAAATGATCCATCAACCAAACGGATGGCTAGTGCAACACTCTTTTTTATTAGTGGTATTTTGTGCTTATCAACAAAAACTAAATCTATGAAATTCCCAGATGCTCCAGAGTCAATTACGGCCTGTACGTCTATCTTCTGCTGATCCCACTGCAACGAAAGAGGGATTGATAAATGAAGCAAATTATTATTAACCATATTAACATTGTGCTTAAATCTCACTCTCTTACCCTTCTTTTGACGAAGGAGAGATGGGCAATCCCTTACGCCATGATCCTTTTCGGCACAATAGAGGCACAAATTAAGCAGTTTGCGTCTGGCTTTCTCTTCAGGCTTTAGAGGGCCTCTAATCACAGCAACATCCATGGGTTCATCAACATTCTTGGTAGCATGGGTAGGAAGATTTATATGATAGGGAGTATATTTCTTAGGAGTGATGTCAGTTGTGGATTTTTCATATTTCCTTTCCCTGAGTCTCCGGTCAATACCAATACATAAAGTCATGAGATCCTCAAGAACATCTGGAATGATACCTCTAGCAAGTTCATCTTTTAATGAGTCACTGAGGCCCAAGCGAAATTGATTTTTCAGAGCTGGGTTGTTCCATAAAGTGTCAGGAGCCCATCTTTTAAAGTCCGTTATGTATTCCTCTACCATCCTTTTCCCTTGGCGTAAGGATCTCAAAGCTGTTTCAGCAGTATTCTGCTTGTTATGATCCTCATATAAAAGGGACATCGCAGAAAAAAAAGAATCAAGAGAATTTAATATGGGATCATCAGTCTCATAGAAAGTGTTGGCCCAAGATTTAGCTTCTCCACGCAAAAAAGAAATCACAGTCAAAACTTTAATTCTGTCAGTAGGATAAGACCTAGGTTTCAAAGTGAACATAAGAGTGCAAGAATTTCTAAAGTCTCTGAACATGGACCTGTCCCCAGAGAATTTCTCTGGCGGACTAACAACAGGCTCCGGTGTAATCTCAGAAGTAGAAGGTTTAGTTGTCATATGCTCATTAATAAATTTTCTAATATTCTGGTTCTCAATTTGTATCTCTCTTAAACCCTGTAACATACTATCCATACTTTGTGCTAGAGAACCCACTCTATTGGAAAGCTCACTCAACTCCATGATAGTGGATAGAGGTACTTTTATTTTAGGCTTGGTAATATGTTAAGTTCTGTAAAGTTATGTGTTAGAACAGGTGGTAAATAAGTTTAGGTACCTAGTATCCGCTATAGTAGGACCACTCAGCCTCACACCAAACCTTGGATTCACACAGATTTAACTTACAGGAATCCGGTTTTGCTCATTGAACTGAGGGTCACTACTGCAGGGTACAGAGTGAAAACGGAGCTGTCACGCAACCAGGTTACAGGATGCCTGTATTTCAACAGATAGGAGGAGTATCTATAGATAGAGTAGGTAGTTAATCAACTAATTACTTAGTGATTAAATGATATAGCTGACACATATACAAAGAAGACAGGTAGTGAAATGGAATGTAATACAAACAGATGTAGTACAAAGAGATATTGTAATTAGGCCAAAATGTATTTGTTAAGAATTCAGCACTTCAGGGAATATCATATGTTGTTAGAATGATATTTTGGATTATGTTATCAGATATAGTTTATGCAAGGATAAGATAGTAAACAAACGATAAGTCACTTAGTTAGGTTCAAGGTGGTCACAGCAAATGATGTTAATCAAGCAGCAGTTCAAACAGAGTAGGCAATGTAACAGGCAGTTGAAGTTAATCCTGCATTTTAGTGATAGTAACAGTCATTGAATACAGTGCTTAGGTAGTTTGCTTACTTGAGAGACATAATGATATCCAAATAGAGTAATAAAATATACAGACCAATTCCTGATGGTATTTTGGAAGGCTAAGTCAGAGCCAGATGAAAACCTTACGGTATCCTGAATGCTTGTTTGTAGAAAGGACACAGCGCGGTACACGCGCTGCAGACACGCTGAGATGCCGGGTGTGACGTCACAGCCACCCGGTGTAACAGTTAGGGAATTGAAAGCAGCTCCTTTGGTTCCTAAGAAACTGCAAGTAATAGAATAGGCACACCGGCACTCAGCAATGAAGGATTAATGTAGGCTGCAAAGATTCAAAGCAACAAGTAAGAAATCCCCTCAGATTGAGGAAAGGGCTAGGTGTCTTCAGAGAGGAGTCACATAAAGTAACTGATTCAAATTACCAAGCGAGGAGCATAGAGAGGAGGGGCCTTAAATAGGAAAAGAGGATTCAGAATTAAAGGGACAGGATTGTAATAGTGAATACCCTGACAATTGGTAAGGGCAGAGAGCTCCAGTCTGACTCAGACGCCAGCAAGGTGGAGGTGGAGTACTGGTTTGGGCTGGTATCATCAAAGATGAGCTTGTGGGGCCTTTTCGGGTTGAGGATGGAGTCAAGCTCAACTCCCAGTCCTACTGCCAGTTTCTGGAAGACACCTTCTTCAAGCAGTGGTACAGGAAGAAGTCTGCATCCTTCAAGAAAAACATGATTTTCATGCAGGACAATGCTCCATCACACGCGTCCAAGTACTCCACAGCGTGGCTGGCAAGAAAGGGTATAAAAGAAGAAAATCTAATGACATGGCCTCCTTGTTCACCTGATCTGAACCCCATTGAGAACCTGTGGTCCATCATCAAATGTGAGATTTACAAGGAGGGAAAACAGTACACCTCTCTGAACAGTGTCTGGGAGGCTGTGGTTGCTGCTGCACGCAATGTTGATGGTGAACAGATCAAAACACTGACAGAATCCATGGATGGCAGGCTTTTGAGTGTCCTTGCAAAGAAAGGTGGCTATATTGGTCACTGATTTGTTTTTGTTTTGTTTTTGAATGTCAGAAATGTATATTTGTGAATGTTGAGATGTTATATTGGTTTCACTGGTAAAAATAAATAATTGAAATGGGTATATATTTGTTTTTTGTTAAGTTGCCTAATAATTATGCACAGTAATAGTCACCTGCACACACAGATATCCCCCTAAAATAGCTATAACTAAAAACAAACTAAAAACTACTACCAAAACTATTCAGCTTTGATATTAATGAGTTTTTTGGGTTCATTGAGAACATGGTTGTTGTTCAATAATAAAATTAATCCTCAAAAATACAACTTGCCTAATAATTCTGCACTCCCTGTAAAGCCCAAATAAATTTACTGAATAAAAAAATACATTAAAGCAGGGACTGTAAATGTTAACCCTCAACAACTATCATTGTGTTAGTCAATATATATATTAAATATTTACCTCAGTCTGCAAAGTATAAGCACTACGGAAGCGTTTTAAAGTCTATAAAAATAATCACAGTTTTTCAAATCCATTATCCGCCCATGCAGTCCGAGATTTTATTTTCATGGACAGTGCTGCAGAGTGCTTCTGTCAATCAATCAGATTCTACCGCCTATTTTCGGATCCGAAGCGCGCATTTACACATCATTTTCGCATGCGAAGTTGAACCACTCAGCTTCACAATATAAGCAGTGGATCGCGATGCTAACCGCATTGTGATTCACTGCTTATATGCTACAAATTTGAACACAGTTATCGAGTCACTTATAACCCCCTAGACTTTACGAGCAAATACAAATAAAATACTGTAATTACTAAGTTGATTATTTTAAACAGATATATATTTAGAAATATTTTTTTATTCCTGAATGTTCAATATTTCCTTTCTCTGGTTACATCTATCACCCCTATAAAAAGTAATATAAGAATCTTTTCAATATATAAATATTTTATACCATTGCCATTGACCATTGACAATTGTTAGCCTTGTTATCTGTGGGCTAAAGCCCAGATTGGTGCCTCTGAATAAGGCAAATGGTAGGTAAAGTTTGGCAATTAAAAAATAATTGCATTAAAAAGGATGTTAATTTGTTTTACAAAAGGTTAAGGGGCCTATTTAAGAACGTGCAAGTGGACATAATCCGATATTGCTGATCATGTCTGCTGCACATCGATAAATGCCGACAGCATACGCTGTTGGCATTTATCATTTCACCAGCAGTTCTGGTGCTGTGAAACCTATCAATATAATGATAATAAAAAGAAATGAATACAACTATGACATAGGCACAATGTAATAATACCTGGTACATGATGGAGGATGGTGGGGGCTCAATGCATGGCTGCTGGTCAGGGAGGGGCAGCTCCTCCAGCAGGTCCACGTTGGATAACGCATCTTCCAGCGTCACGTGGGTTGTCATGGTTAGCAGATCTGGTAGTGACAGCGCCACGAAAGCTTATTTTTACAAATCTGTGCAGGGCGATACAAAAATAATAATAAGACATAAAAGCAACAGCAAACACTTCAGTATAATGTTACTTCATTCAAGCAAACAATGCAATGAGTGCTAAACAAGAGACTCAAAATTGATACGGACGACCAAATAGTTACAAAAATGTGATACAATCTTGACCACTGTAGAATATAACTATATTTTATATTTGCATATATAACTAATTAAAGGTACATGAAACCCCATTTTTTTCTTTCATGATTCATATAGAACATATGATTTTAAACAACTTTCCATTTCATTCCTATTATCTTATTTGTTTTGTTCTCTTGGTATCCTTTGTTGAAAACGATTCCTAGGTAGGCTCAGGAGCTACTGATTGGTGGCTACACATACATACCTTATGTTACTGGCTTACCCAATGCATTAACTAGCTCCCAGTAGTATATTTCTCTTTTTCAACAAAGGATACAAAGAGAATGAAGCAAATTGGATCATAGAAGCAAACTGGAAAGTTGTTAAAAATTGTATGACCTATCTGAAGCATGATTTCCAAATGTGACTTCATATCATGCAGTTTACCAACCTGAATTTTCTCTGTGACACTCATTACCTGCCATATTTCACAGTCTGGGGTACACTTCATATTTTAAAGAACAGATCATTAAACAGATTTTTCATTGCGATAAAGCTGTTTTTCTGAATATAATCCATTCCAGTCTATAAATAAACCAATTATTCACATGATTTCAACTGAATTTCCACATTCAAATGCATAAGAAAACCCGATTTTCATAATGGTTTCCTAAAGGTCTCTCCTCACAGTGCATCAGCTATATCAGATAATTTTAATGAGATCCCTTAATACTGGTATTCCAATCCATCAGGAAGCAATTTTGGCATCAGTTTTTACCCATGATTTTTCCATATACTTAACCTCTTAAGGACTGGGCATTTCAGACAAAAACTTCCCCAAAAGACCAGAGCATTTTTGCCATCACTACATTTAAACATAAATAGAACCTTTTTTTATATTTACCTATCAAAACTATATATATATATATATATATATATATATATATATTTTAGTAGAAAACCCAAAGTATTGATCTAGGCCCGTTTTGGTATATTTCATGCCACCATTTCCCCGCCAAATGCGATCAAATAAAAAAAAAAGTTAACTTTTTAACAATTTTAGGCTTCTCACTAAAATATTTACAAATAGCTTGTGCAATCATGGCACAAATGGTTGTAAATGCTTCTCTGGGATCTCCTTTGTTCAGAAATAGCAGACATATATGGCTTTGACATTGATTTTTGGTAATTAGAAGGCCGCTAAATGCCGCTGCGCACCACACTTGTATTATGCCCAGCAGTGAATGGGTTAATTAGGTAGCTTGTAGAGTTAATTTTAGCTTTAGTGTAGAGATCAGCCTCCCACCTCCTGATCCCTCCCTGACCTCCCTCAAACAGCTCTCTTCCCTCCCCCACCTCACAATTGTCACTGCCATCTTAAAGGGCCACTAAACCCAAAATCTTTCTTTCATGATTCAGATAGAGAATAGAAATTTAAACAACATTACAATTTACTTCCATTATTTATTTTGCTTCATTTTTTGCATATCCTTAGTTGAAGAAAAATAAATGCACATGGTGAGCCAATCACACGATGCTTCTATGTGCAGCAACCAATCAGCAGCTAGTGGGCATATCTAGATATGCTTTTCATCAAAGAATATCAAGAGAATAAAACAAATTAGATAATATAAGTAAATTAGAAAGATGTTTAAAATTGCATTCTCTTTCTAAATCATAAAAGAAAAAATGTGGGTGGCATGTTCCTTTAAGTACTGGCAGAAAGTCTGCCAGTATGAAAATAAAAGCCTTTTTTTTATACCCCCCCCAACTTCCCTGATCCCCTCCAAAAAAGTTATCTAACCCTCCCCCCTCTGCCTATTTGCCACCATCTTAGGTAAATTGCTGCAAATTTGGCTATTTTAAAAAAAAAAAAAAAAAAAAAAAAATTCTGTAGTGTAGCTGCCCTCCTCCATACCCTCCCCCCTCCCAGATCCTTTTGTTAACGGATCGTTAACGTATCCCACATGTGATCCCCCTCATTACCCTCCTCCCACCTTCCCTCTCAATGACGCAGATATTTTTATAATTTTTTTTACTCCCTGTAGCGTGGCTGAGTGGTCCCACCCACTCCCGCCACCTCCAGCGATGGGCCGCTCACCCGCCTCCCTCCTTACCCTACCACCCACCCACCAATGATCGGCACCACCGCTGTCCGCTGGTCGTTAAGGGGTTAAAGGAATGTGAAACACAGAATTTTGTATTCAGGAATCACACAGAGCATGCAATTTTAAACCTCTTTCTAACTTACTTCTATTATCAAGTTTTCTTTGTTCTCTGTATCTTTTGTTGAAAAGCAGAGATGTAAATTTAGGAGCTAGACCATTTCTGGAGCACTATATGGCAACAGTTTTGCAAGAATGTTAACCATTTGCAAGAGCAGAAGATGGCAGCACTATTCCCTGCCATGTAGTGTCCCAGATGCCTACCTAGGTATCTTTTCAACGCAGAATATGATGGAAACAAATCAAATTTGATAATAGAAGTAAATTAGAAACCTTTTTAAAATGGTGTGCTCTGTCTGACTCACAAAATAAAATGTATGGGTTTCATATCCCTTTAAAGTAACAGCATGGTTTGACAAAACATAGAAGCGAGGGAGTCATGGCTCATAATCGTTTTATTATTTTACAGATTTTTTTATATACAGACAACCTTGTCTAAAGAATATGTGGCTAACTGTCCAATTTTTTTGATGTCTCCTTAATTTCAAATACATTTGTTTACTCAAACTTATAATATTAGACACATCCGTGAATGCGCACATTGGAAACTTTTGATAAATCTTGCCATTAGACAGGGTCTATAACTGTTAAAACATTTATTATTGAATATAATATATAGCAAATTTTACATTAACTTTCTGTCTTTCAGTTGGAATGTTATCCGTTCCAAACGTATAATATTAGTTCAGAGAATAAACTCACAGTGAGATTAATACAAAGGGAGGAATAAAGGATTTCCAAGCATACTCCAGTATACATCTGGTGATTTGTCATCTGTACAAATATTCTGCTAAAAACAGGAGTTGTTTTCAGGTAAAACTTCATCCCACATTTTGAGCCACATATATGCACTACCATTTCATCTATAACATGTGTAGCTGGTCACATTCAAATAAGATACCACTGATCCCTTCTATATCTGATCTATTTATCCTTTACAGTAGTAGGCGATGCCATACATAAGGTTAGATTATGAGTGAAGCAGTATTTTGCGCTACCACTCGCTCACTCCGCTAGAAGTAAGTTTTTTGCGTGTGTAGGGTAGCACTCGTATTACAAGTTGAAAGTAAAACATTTTCGCTCGCAAGCTAACCCGATGCACGCAAAAAGCCTATCTTCGAATATCTCGCTAACTATTCCCCCATAGAATTCAATGGAACAAGAAAAGTGGAAAAAACACCCTTCTGGCGCTCGCAAACATGATAGCATTTTCTCTAGTGCGCTAACCCGACATAAAAATAAAATTATTTCCCATTCTTCACATAGAAGAATATATTCTAATTATTCATAAATACGTACATATTTATACATATCTGATGGTATTTTGGTACAATGTATATCTATACCTAAAAAAAAAGTATAGATATATACAGATATATATATAGGAATATCTATTTATAAATACTTAGAACATATTCCCCTATGTGAAGAACATTGGAATGTGAAATATTTACAGTAAATACATAGTTAAACACTTTATTAAATATGAATATTGCATAAATATGCTTTTACATGTTTTCATCTGCTTGACTGTAAAGGGCTCCAATGCACTTATTATATATGTCTATAAATACAGTCATGTGAAAAAGAATGTACACCTTTGAATTCTTTGGTTTTAAGTATCAGGACATAATAACAATCATCTGGTCCTTAGCAGGTCTTAAAATTAGGTAAATACAACCTCAGATGAACAACAACACAACATATTACATATTACAATGTGGCATATTCTATTTAGCAAAAATAAAGCTAAATGGAGAAGCTATGTATGAAAAACTAGGTACTCCTTATGATTTAATAGCTTGTAGAACCACCTTTAGCAGCAATAACGAAGTAATTATTTTCTGTATGACTTTATCAGTCTCTCACATCGTTGTGGTGGAATTTTAGCTGACTCTTCTTTACAGCGTTGTTTCAGTTAATTGAGGTTTGCACAGCTCTCTTAAGGTCCCACCAAAGCATTTCAATCGAGTTCTGGACTTTGACTGGGCCATTGCAACACCTTGATTCTTCTTATCTTTATCAGCCATCTGTTGTTGTTTGTGTGCTTGGGATCATTGTCCTGTTGCATTACCCAATTTCGGCCAAGCTTTAGCTGTCGGACAGATGGCCTCACATTTGACTCTAGAATATTTTGGTATGCAGAGGAGTTTATAGTCGACTCAATGACTGCAAGTTGCCCAGGTCCTTTGGCTGCAAAACAAGCCTAAATCATCACCCCTCCACCACTGTGCTTTTGGTATGAGGTGTTTGTGCTGATATGCTGTGTTTGGTTTTTGCCAAACATGCCTCTGTGCATTGTGGCCAAATATCTTCACTTTGGTCTTGTCTGTCCAAAGGACATTGTTCCAGAAGGTTTGTGGTTTGTTCAGATGCAACTTTGCAAACCTAAGCCGTACTGCCATGTTCTTTTTAGAAAGAAGAGGCTTTCTCCTGGCAACCCTTCCATACAAACCATACATGTTCAGCCTTTTTTTAATTGTACTGTCATGAACTATAACATTTAACAAGCTAACTGAGGCCTATAGAGTCTGAGATGTAACTCTTGTTTTTTTTTTGCAATTACTCTGAGCATTGCATGGTCAGACCTTGGGTTGAATTTGCTGGGACGTCCACTCCTGGGAAGATTGGCAACTGTCTTGTATGTATTCCACTTGTGAATAAATCTCTCACTGTAGAATTATGGACTTTAAATTGTTGGGAAACAGCCTTATAACCATTCCCAGATTGAGGGGCAGCAACAGTTGCTTCTCTATGATCATTCCTGATGACTTTCCTCCTTGGCATTGTGTTAACACGCACCTGAATGCTCCAAACCAGCAAACTGCTAAAACTTTAGCTTTTATAGAGGTGGTCACACTTTCTGATAATCAATTAACCAAGGGCATTTGATTAGCACCTTCTGGCTGCTACTTAGTCTCTTAATTCCTATGGAAGCAGTAAGGGTGTACTTAGTTTTTCACACATGGTTCTCCATTTGGCTTTATTTTTGTTAAATAAATCATGACACGTGTAATATGTCATGTGTTGTTCATCTGAGGTTGTATTTACCTAATTTAACTTTAAGACCTGCTAAGGACCAGTCCTGATATGTAAAACCATAGACTTCCAAGGGGGTGTACTTTCTTTTTCACATGACTCTATGAGGTAGATTTATTAAGCAGCGGATGCTGCAATCTACCCACAAAGTTTCCGGCTCGCCAGAAACAAAATTTAAGAAGCAGCCATCATAAGACCACTGCTCCTTAACTTCTCCCCCACCTCTGAGGTGGCGGACTGCAATAATTCCTGTCAGATAAGATCGGGACGATTAACACCCCTTGCTAGCGGGCAACTGGCCGCAAATATGCAGCTGGCAGCATTGAACACACATTTCACCAGAAATGCTTGTGCAATGTTAAATGCCGACAGCGTATGCTGTCGTCATTTAGCAATGTCGGGCAGACAGCGAATCATGTCCGGCCGCCATTTGTTAAATTGGATGCTTTGTCTATATATGCATACATATGTATTTATGTGTTCATATGTTTATACATGTCTGCAAATACAGATATATATATATAAATACATATGTACAAACATATAAACACACACATATATATATATATATTTATATATAAATATATACATACATAGTGTTCTGAGGACACACTATCCCAACGCACGTTAACTTCAATTGCACTCAAGCAACTGCATTTACTTTCAACTTGTAATACGAACGCTATACACAAAGAGCACAAACACCCGCAATAACCCCCTTTTTCCTTGTGCGTAACTGTTAGCGTGCCCCTTGTAATCCGGCCCTATGTCTTTACTGTGCCCCTTTAAACTGGTGGGGAAGGATGGCAAGAGATACGGCTGTGCTACATTGACTTTGCTAGTTGATAGTAAAACAAATGTTTCTTTCAGTGTGGTAAAGCATTCCGTGGCATCTTTTGATGACGTCTTTGTGGCCTATCTGACAAAAGCATCAGCTCTAAAGGTCACAGACCTCTGCTCTCAAACTCTATTGCGTGGGGCAGGAAATGCATCAGACAGATGACTGAAAGCCTCTATGTTTTAAATATAGTCATTTTTTTTGTTTGCCTGAATAATTAACATTTTAAATTATTTCAAATGTATTACGATAAAAAACATGTTATGCATTGATATTGTAAAGGGTAAGTAGGAAATGTGTTTCTTTTTTCCTTTTGTTTTATAGATATTAAACATTTACTTCACTCTCAACCTGACAGTTCATTTTGTTAAAAAAATCAGAAACATGAGAGGATAAAGCAATGTAAGTTTCTTAAATTCTCTAAGATAAGACTTAAACACCAGAGACAGTTAATATTAAATATCTCATATCTCCCTGTCTGGTTTAAAGGAACAGTAGAGTTCACATTTAAAGCAGCAGTGTCTGCAACAGTATGTGATATTCCTACAATCATTACTGCAAACACAGCAACCATAGATTGCTACAGACGTGCGTGTTTCTGAGCTCCTATGAGCCTACCTAAGATTACTCTTCAACAAAGATCCCAAGTGAACAAAGCAAATTTTAAAATTTTTAAATTGGAAAGTTGCATGCTTTATATGAATCATAAACATTACATTTTCACTTTGCTATCCTTTTAAAGGAACATGAAACCCATCATTTTTCTTTCATGATTCAGATAGATCATGTTTTATTTGTACAACTTTCCAATTTACTTCTATTGTATAATTTGCTTTGTGCGCTTGGTATCGTTTGATGAAAAGAATACCCAGGTAGGTTCAGAGGCTGGGAGCTAGTTGCTGGTTGTTGGCTGCACATATATGCCTCTTATCACTGGCTTACTGATGTATTTAGCTAGTTCCCAGTAATGCATTGCTGCTTCAATAAAAGATACCAAGAAAATGATGCATAATTGGTAACAGATGTAAATTGGAAAGTTTTTAAAATGTTGGGGTTTCAAGTCTCTTTAAGATTAAGATGGTTCAAAATAGCTCAAATTTCTTGATTTTATGCAGTTGGAATTGTAGCCGTGATTTTTGTATCGGTTTAAGTTATATTTGCTTCTTGTATCATTTATGGACAAGGGTTACGATTATTTTTGTAATATTTTTTTCATATATTCTTAGTTACAGTTTCAAATGTATTGATAATATAACCACTAATAAATGTAGCCACCAATCAGCAAGCACTACCCAGGGTGCTGAACAAAAAATGGGCTGGCTCCTAAACTTACATTCCTGCTTTTTCAAATAAAGATACCAAGAGAATGAAGAAAAATTGATAATAGGAGTAAAATTAAAAATATGCGTATAATTGCATAGCCCTTTAACATTTGTACAACTGAGATTGTAAGTTCCCATGGGAATAGGGCCCTCAATTCCCCCTGTATTTGTCTGTAAAATTTTGTGTCTTATCGTATTGTTTCTCCACTGTACTGTTATCCTTGTACACATGGGCAGCGCTGCGGAATCTGTCGGCGCTTTATAAATAAAGAATAATAATAACTGAATCCTTTCCATTTAGCCCCATTTAGTTGGTTTTACTTTCCCTCTGCAATAATTGTTTCAAGCATCTATCTAGGCTTCCGATGTTATCATATTATCAATGCCAACTATATATATATATATAAAACGAGCAAAGTGCACTCCAGATACTAAGCAGACAACAGCTTCGGGTGCTAGCAAAAATCGGATTATAGCAGAAGACAAGAAGCACTCCAGAAGTCTTTCAAATATTGTCACCTTTAATTAGTGAACGTTTTCGGGCAATAAACTGCCCGTCCTCAAACTTACAAGGTTACCGAAACTTACCACCCAGGTGTGTTATAGACCGCCACCAGAGAAAAGTGCACCACGCTCTCTGCGGTGGATGCGCCGCCCCTAACGAGTGACGTCATCGCCCGCGGCAACGTGTGAGAACTAGAAAGGGCAAAAACAACAACAACAGACAAATTATTATACAGGCATACAATAAGCCCTAAGTATAAGAAACAAGCCTATAGAATAAGCATATTAAATCAATACAATGCAACATTACAGACAAGAATGGGGAATCAAATATATTGCAAAAAGTACGGTTGTCATAGTAACCAGTAAACAATAGACGCCATATATAGCAAGTCTTCACTTACATAAACATGAATTGGACAAAATAACACTGCACATCCAATTATGTGGTTCCACAGGACAGAAAGACTACAGGGTTGAATCCGAAAAATTCGGTATAGCATATATAAAATAAAAAGCTGTAAAGTGGAGTCACATACCAGGATCAACAGAAAGGAATTTGCTAAACAAACTAATGGAATTACAGTGATTGGAATGGACCATGGCTCTCACAAAATAATAGACAGCAATATGAATGATCATGGACTCCCCCAGGAATCCATTTTTCAGCTAACGGACAGGAATCACAGGAACACCTGCCAATCTAGCTGTGTATTCAGCCCATAAGGTACAAGAGTGTTCAATTCGAATGTCCATTTAGCTTCTTTTTGGAGAAGCAGTCGATTCCTATCGCCTCCTCTTGGCAACGGTGGCACATGGTCTATAATTGTATAGTTAAGGTCCATGACACTGTGTTTGTGTTCCAAAAAGTGCCTGGCCACTGGTTGCTCGAATGTGCCTTTATTTAGTGCCGTCTTGATAGCAGATCGATGATGGTTTTTTAATGTCCAACCATGTTGAAGATTTGTAGCTTTGTATCGGGTCATTTTTAATTTGCAAGTCCCGCAAAGACCTGGACCTCTTATAGCCCACTCTTGGTGGTTCAGCTTTATGTAAGGGTAACGATCTGGCCCCATCGTATGCCAATTTGTTTATGGCCCATTTCGAGGAGTTTGGGACGGAATTATTTAAGGTAAAAAATATTCGCTTCTTTAAGCGATATATAGATGACCTGTTTTTGATCTGGTCTGGAACGTCAGCCAGCCTGGATGATTGGTTTCAAGAGCTTAATGGGGCGAATTTGGCTCTGAAATTTAAAATGACATCAAGCAAAATACAAATTGACTTCTTAGATGTGAGGTTATATACTAGTAATGGTAGGATTCAATCAACTCTGTATAGAAAGGAGACTGATAGAAACTCCTTACTACATTACACAAGTTGCCATCCTCCCACATTGAAGAAAGCATTGCCTAAATCTCAATTGCTTAGAGTGGTGAGGAATAACTCTGAAACTGATAAAAGAGAAGAACAACTCACTGAGATGGTGCAACGCTTTGAAGTTAGGAGTTATCCGGATAAACTACTGAATGAACAGCGGGCTCAGGTCTGCCAGGCCAGTGTTTTGGTACCCAAAAAGGAGGATAAAAGGATGACATTCATCACAACCTTCACAGGTGATAAAGGCCCCTTAAAGGACATACTCAACAAGCATTGGGAGATCATTAACACGGACAGATCGTTACCCTTACATAAAGCTGAACCACCAAGAGTGGGCTATAAGAGGTCCAGGTCTTTGCGGGACTTGCTAATTAAAACTGACCCGATACAAAGCTACAAATCTTCAACATGGTTGGACATTAAAAAACCAGGGGTTTTTCGATTGCCTTGGCTGCACAACATGTGGGGGTCTAATCACTGGACCGAGCTTTACCCATCCACAAAAACGCAAAATTTATAAACATAAATTCCGCCTGACGTGTACTACCACGCATATAGTGTATCTTTTACACTGTATTTGTGGGCTGTATTACGTAGGAAAGACCTGCGATGATTTGCGTACACGTATGGCAAATCATCGATCTGCTATCAAGACGGCACTAAATAAAGGCACATTCGAGCAACCAGTGGCCAGACACATTTTGGAACACAAACACAGTGTCATGGACCTTAAATATACAATTATAGACCATGTGCCACCGTTGCCAAGAGGAGGCGATAGGAATCGACTGCTTCTCCAAAAAGAAGCTAAATGGACATTCGAATTGAACACTCTTGTACCTTATGGGCTGAATACACAGCTAGATTGGCAGGTGTTCCTGTGATTCCTGTCCATTAGCTGAAAAATGGATTCCTGGGGGAGTCCATGATCATTCATATTGCTGTCTATTATTTGTGTATCACTGTAATTCCATTAGTTTGTTTAGCAAATTCCTTTCTGTTGATACTGGTATGTGACTCCACTTTACAGCTTTTTATTTTATATATGCTATACCGAATTTTTCGGATTCAACCCTGTAGCCTTTCTGTCCTGTGGAACCACATAATTGGATGTGCAGTGTTATTTTGTCCAATTCATATTTATGTAAGTGAAGACTTGCTATATATGGCGTCTATTGTTTACTGGTTACTATGACAACCATACTTTTTGCGATATATTTGATTCCCCATTCTTGTCTGTAATGTTGCATTGTATTGATTTAATATGCTTATTCTATAGGCTTGTTTCTTATACTTAGGGCTTATTGTATGCCTGTATAATAATTTGTCTGTTGTTGTTGTTTTTGCCCTTTCTAGTTCTCACACGTTGCCGCGGGCGATGACGTCACTCGTTAGGGGCGGCGCATCCACCGCGGAGAGCGTGGCGCACTTTTCTCTGTTGGCGGTCTATAAAACAGCTGGGTGGTAAGTTTCGGTAACCTTGTAAGTTTGAGGACGGGCAGTTTATTGCCCGAAAACGTTCACTAATTAAAGGTGACAATATTTGAAAGACTTCTGGAGTGCTTCTTGTCTTCTGCTATATATATATATATATATATATATATATACATACCATAGCTATATGCTAGAGTCTTAGGGGTCAATTTATTATAGTGCGAGCGGACATGATACGATGTAGCGTATCATGTCCGCTGAACATCGACAAATGCCGACAGCATACGCATTTATCATTGCACCAGCAGTTCTTGTGTACTGCTTGTGCAATACCGCCCCCTGCAGATTTGCGGCCAGGGGGTGTCAATCAACTCGATCGTATTCGATTGGGTGGATTTATGTCCACCCCCTCAGAGCAGGAGGACCGGTTATGGAGCAGCGGTCTTTAGACTCGCCGGAAACACGGGGCATCAAGCTCCATACAGAGCTTGATAAATTGACCCCGTATCATCTAAACTTTAAGAAAAAGTACAAAGTTGTCTAAATCTTCTATTGATTTACTTACAAGGGATATCAAAGGGACACTGAAACCAAATTTTTTATTTCATGATTCAGATAGAGCATGCAATTTTAAGCAACTTTCTAATTTACACCTATTATCAATTTTTCTTCGTTCTCTTGCTTTCTTTATTTGAAAACGATAGCATCTAAGCTATTTTTTTTGGTTCAGTACCATGGAAAGCACTTGTTTATTGGTGGGTGAATTTATCCACCAATTGGCAAGAACAACCCAGTTTGTTCACCAAAAATGGGCCGGCATCTAAACTTACATTCTTGCACTTCAAATAAAGATACCAAGACAATGAAGACAATTTGATAATATGAGTCAATTAGAAAGTTGCTTAAAATTGCATGCTCTATCTGAATCACAAAAGAAAAAATTTGGGTTCAGTGTCCCTTTAAACAGTATGAGATTGTAACAAAATGGGCTAGATTACAAGTTGAGCACAAAATATAGCCTCTGCGAAAGCGATATTTGCGCTCAGCTTAGTAATATTAGCGAATGCAAATGTGGGTTGGTATTACAAGTGAGTTGCAGTATGAGACAGGGCATGAAAACTATTGCATCGAAGGGGGTAAGTCACGCAGCGATGGGCAGCAAATTGAAATATATACATATATATTTATGTGTTAATATGTGAATATACACATATTAACACATACATATATATCCCTGTAAATATATATGTATATGCTTATATAATATATATATATATATATATATATATATATATATATATATATATATATATATATATATATATATATATACACACACACACAGTTGTGCTCATAAGTTTACATACTCTGGCAGAATTTATGATTTCTTGGCCATTTTTCAGGGAATATGAATGATAACACAAAAACTTTTCTTTCACTCATGGTTAGTGTTTGGCTGAAGCTATTTATTACCAATCAACTGTGTGTACTTTTTTTAAATCATAATGACAACAGAAACTACCCAAATGACCCTGATCAAAAGTTTACATACCCTGGTGATTTTGGCCTGATAAAATGCACGCAAGTTGACACAAACGGGTTTGAATGGCTATTAAAGGTAACCATCCTCACCTGTGATCTGTTTGCTTGTAATTAGTGTGTGTGTATAAAAGGTCAATGAGTTTCTGGACTCCTGACAGACCCTTGCATCTTTCATCCAGTGCATCTTTCATCCAATACTGCACTGATGTTTCTGGAATCTGAGTTATGGGGAAAGAAAAAGAATTGTCAAAGGATCTGTGGGAAAAAGGTAGTTGAACTGTATAAAACAGGAAAAGGATATAAAAAGATATCCAAGGAATTGAGAATGCAAATCAGCAGTGTTCAAACTCTAATCAAGAAGTGGAAAATGAGGCGTTCTGTTTGATAACATACTGCATTCATCTTGCCATCAATTCTGACCAAATTTCCTGTGGCTTGGTAGCTCGCACATCCCCAAAACATCAGCGATCCACCTCCGTGTTTCACAGTAGGAATGGTGTACGTTTCATCATAGGCATTGTTGATTCCTCTCCAAATGTAGCGTTTATGGTTGTGCCAAAAAAGCTCAATTTTGGTCTCATCACTCCAAATGACTATGTGCCAGAAGGTTTGAGGCTTGTCTCTGTGCTGTTTGGCGTATTGTAAGCGGGATACTTTGTGGCATTTGCGTAGTAATGGCTTTCTTCTGGCGACTCAACCATGCAGCCCATCTTTCTTCAAGTGCCTCCTTATTGTGTGCATGTTATCAGGCCAAAATCACCCGGGAATGTAAACTTTTGATCAGGGTCATTTGGGTAGTTTCTGTTGTCATTATGATTTAAAAAGAGTAAACTCAGTTGATTGAAAATAAATAGCTTCAGCCAAACACTAACCATGAGTGAAAGAAACGTTTTTGTGTTATCATTCATATTCTCTGAAAAATGGCCAAGAAATCATAAATTCCGCCAGCGTATGTAAACTTAAGAGCACAACTGTATATATATATATATATATTTACTGGGAACATACAGTCCCCATAGACCGCAATGTCTTTTCAGTGTCGTTTTTTTTTTCTAACAGCACACAGCCGCCAACTTTCAGCCCTCATAATGCTTCTTGCAGTTATTTTATTAAAAAATAAAAATGCTACCTTTTTTTTTTTTTAAATAAACTACACACCACTGTATTTTGGGGCCATTTATAAAATTAACCAGATATCTGATCTCTGGTTAATTTTGTGAGCGCTAATTGCTACTGCAAGCTCACAGTAGCAATAACCAGCCATTTGTAATGGCTGGTAATTTATTGCGTGCCCGTAAACGGGCAAATTTGCCCATTTGTGGGCACGCAATAATTTAGTGCTCCACTTGTAATCTAGCCCAAAATGTTCAATTATGAAAGACATGTTAACATTGTATTAGTTGTTTAACTACTAATTAATAAGTATATCTTTTTTAGGCATGTGCATTCAGCAGTTTCGTTAGCTGAAGGCGGCCAATCATGGCATTCGACTCTTTTTCAAGACGGATTTCTTCTTATGAAAGTACAACACACTAGGATCTGTATTTGCAAAAACTGAATGCCTCGAGCGCCTGTCTTCTTCCGCATCTGACAGCTAATTAAACTACCGAATGCACATGGCTAATAGTTTTAGTCTGCATAAAGTAATGGAACCGCCATATTGTAACCCAGGTTGTCTTGGGTTTAAAAGCCTGTTCTCTTATCTTATTTCTTTTGCTGAGGCCAATTAGGGACATTTATAAATTACTAGAGTAAAAATCACAGTGTTTGATATCCATATAAATTTTATTTGATATGTATAATATACAAAACATTGCTAGTAAAACTTAGTTATTTGAAAAAACTTAATTATCTGACTAAACACTTATAATTTTGCTATGAAATCCGTGATGATTACATTTGGTGCTAGATGCATTTTGTATATGTATTTATCATCACATAATACAAGAAATTAAAACAAATTATAGTTATATTCAATGCACTTCTCACTGCAGAGACTGAGCAGTAACATTTAAATGTATGCTGTGGAAAGCGCAGGAATCTGAAATATTTGCATTTTTATATCACCTGATCTACAAATCCTATTCAGAGATATTTTACTCCTTATAAAAATGTGGACTCAAATTTGAAAGAAAAGCATTTTCACCAAGTTTATTAAAATAACCACCTAGGTTATGGGTTCAATTTAAAGTTTTAATTTACACTTTAAAGGGATATTAAAGTAACAGGAAACCCTTGTTTCCTTTCATGATTCAGATAGAGCATACCATTTTAAACAACTTTTTCATTTACTTCAGTTATCTAATTTGCTTCATTATTTAGGTATCCTTTGTTGAAAAGCATAGCTAGCTAGGCTCAGGACCTGGGTGCTATTTGCTGATTGGTGGCTGCACATTTTATATGTGCGGACACCAATCAGAAAACAATAAAGGCTTGCTTCACCTATCTTTTCTAGCATTATGTTAGTGGTTGTTCCTGCCATTAAAGTGATGGTAAACTTGGAATTACATGTTTGTGCCAATCAGAAGTACTTATGAATATTATAACTTTGTTTTAAGTTTATTTTTTTATTACCTGTAAAAGTTATTTTACTAGCCTTAGAGTTTCCGTGCAGTGATGATCCCCCGCCAGCCCCCGTTTTCTATTACGTTTTTTTATCTGTCAAATAAGTGTAGTCGTATGACTTGCTATTTCCAATGTGAATATACAGCGCATGCTTATTGGCGCCAATTCAGCCTTATACATACATATGTGTTGCTCGTAGAGGCTGCCATGTTTACAATAATGTAAAAAAATCAGGTCGATCTGTGAAAGTATTATTAAATTTACAACACTTATTTATATGTATTTATATATATATATATATATATATATATATATATATATATATATATATATATACACACTGTATATATATATATATATATATATATATATATATATATATATATATATACACACATACATATAAATAAGTGTTGTAAATTCAATAATACTTTCACAAGTAAGGGAGCTTATAATAAATGTTCGCATGCGCAAAGGGTTCTACTGCACAATAATGGAGTACACATATATAATTCATTAGGTATTAGAAATATTGCATGCAAATAGAAGCTTCTCACATATAAATTATATAGGAGTACTCCATTATTGTGCAGCAGATCCCTTTGCACATGCAAAGTTTTTTCTTAGCTCCCTTACTTGTGACGTCTCCTAGTGCCACGTCATCGCTGGAGCAGATATGCCCAGCGCTGGCTCTGAGCGCTTGCCGAACGCGGCCATAGTGAGTGACATGTGGCACAAGTGGGACTGCTCTTCACGTAGTGAGTGACATGTCCAGCGGGTGAAACTCCACACGTCAATAGTTTATTTTACAGAGCTGTCGTGAAGACGGAGGGAAGGGTGTTGACTGACAACTATTATAAAGTTAATAGACTTGACCATCACTTTAACGCACTGGTTTTCAAACCTGTTCCCAGGCCTCCCTAACAGGCAAGATTTTGAGGAAATAATCAGGTGATTAGTAAACGTGGTTATTTAACCTGCTCTCACCCAAGGTAATCCTGAAAATCTGGCCTGTTATAGAGGCCTGAGGACAGGTTTGAAACCCAGTGCTTTAACATATACAGTTTTATTAAGTGTCCCAATACATAATATCTCACACAGCAAATGAGAATCGCTAGCAATGCAGATAAGCAATAGTTACAACTGCAAAGTGTGTTTTGTAAATGTTTGTAACTGTAAAATACTCACAAAATAAAACATGTTCTATTAGAGTAAAGTGACCTTGTTGGATAGAATGAGAAGCCTCTCAGAAGCCTCGTAGACATGAAGAAAAGGCTGCAGGGATAGGTACGGTCAGGTGGAATTCATAAAGACACAACTGGCCCATGTGAGGCATCTCACGATCGATTCTATCTTAAAGCTGACGCAGTTGCTGTTTTTCACCTTTCATTTCTCTTTAACTGTTTCCAAGTAGGCTTTTATGCATATGCTACAGTGATCTGTTATATACCGGATGTTTTTCTCACAATTTTAATTTGTTTGTTTACTATTGTTTTGAAGGTGTTTTTGTGATATATATACAGTGGATATAAAAAGTCTACACACCCCTGTTAAAATGTCAGGTTTCTGCTATGTAAAAAAATGAGACAAAGAAATCATTTCAGAACTTTTCCACCTTTAAGGTTACCTATAAACTGTACAACTTAATTGAAAAACAAACTGAAATCTTTTAGGGAAAGGGAAATAAAAATAAAAAACTAAAATAATATGGTTGCATAAGTGTGAACACCCTTTTATAACTGGGGATGTAGCTGTGTTCAGAATTAAGCAATCACATTCAAAATCATGTTAAATAGGAGTCAGTACACACCTGTCATCATTTAAAGTGCCTCTGATTAACCCCAAATAAAGTTCAGCTATTCTAGTAGGTCTTTCCTGACATTTTGTTAGTCGCATCCTACAGCAAAAGCCATGGTCCGCAGAGAGCTTCTAAAGCATCAGAGGGATCTCAATGTTAAAAAGGTATCAGTCAGGAGAAGGGTACAAAAGAATTTCCAAGGCATTAGATATACCATGGAACACAGTGAAGACAGTCATCATCAAGTGAAGAAAATATGGTGCAACAGTGACATTACCAAGAACTGGATGTCCCTCCAAAATTGATGAAAAGACGAGAAGAAAACTGGTCTGGGAGGCTGCCAAGAGGCCTACAGCAACATTAAAGGAGCTGCAGGAATATCTGGCAAGTACTGGCTGTGTGGTACATGTGACAACAATAGCCCGTATTCTTCATATGTCTGGGCTTTGGGGTAGACGGCAAGACGGAAGCCTTTTCTTACAAAAAAAAAACATCCAAGCCCGGCTAAATTTTGCAAAAACACATCTGAAGCTTCCCAAAAGCATGTTGCAAAAGGTGTTCTGGTCTGATGAAACCAAAGTTCACCCTTTTGGCCATAATTCCAAAAGATATGTCTGGCGCAAAAACAACACTGCATATCACCAAAAGAACACCATACCCACAGTGAAGCATGGTGGTGTCAGCATCATGCTTTTGGGCTGTTTTTCTTCAGCTGGAACTGGGGCCTTAGTCAAGGTAGAGGGAATAATGAACAGTTCCAAATACCAGACAATATTGGCACAAAACCTTCAGGCTTCTGCTAGAAAGCTGAACATGAAGAGGAACTTCATCTTTCAGCATGACAACGACCCAAAGCATACATCCAAATCAACAAAGGAATGGCTTCACCCAGAAGATGATTAAAGTTTTGGGATGGCCCAGCCAGAGCCCAGACCTAAATCCAATTCAAAATCTGTGGGGTGATCTGAAGAGGGCTGTGCACAGGAGATGCCCTCACATTCTGACAGATTTAGAGTGTTTTTGCAAAGAAGAGCAGGCAAATCTTGCCAAGTCAAGATGTGCCATGCTGAAAAAAAAGACGGAGTGCTGTAATAAAATCAGAAGGTGCTTCAATAAAGTATTAGTTTAAGGGTGTTCACAATTATGCAACCATATTATTTTAGTTTTTTATTTTTATTTCCCTTTACCTAAAAGATTTCAGTTTGTTTTTCAATTGAGTTGTACAGTTTATAGGTCACATTAACCCTTTAAGGACACAGCTTTCAGTTTGCTCAATTGTTTTATGACGGAAAAATTCCATCATATGTCCTTAAGAGGTTAAAGGTGGAAAAAGTTCTGAAATGATTTATCTTTGTCTCATTTATTTACATCACAGAAACCTGACATTTTAACAGGGGTGTGTAGACTTTTTATATCCACTATATATATATATATATACGGTATATATATATATATCTCACAGTGGAACTTGTGCTATGTACTAAACAGTTAGTGGTGCTCTATTGATTAGAATGGAGCTGAACTCGCAACTTACTGCTGTGATAAGGGGGACGCACAAATCTTTATGAATTTCCCAATTTTTAACTTTGCAATATTGCCGCAAGTTTTTTTTTTCCTGGAGACAGTTTTAGTATTGACCTAGGAATAATGTGGCTATTATAACTACAGTGCATTCCATAAACATTTATTATAACACTGTTGTCCAATTAATGTTCCTGCTTTGCCACAGCGATTTGTTCCCATAGATATTGGTCTAACTGTTTTGTTTATTATTGGGCAGTTGCTATGGCAACGATCTTGGTGTCTTTTCTAGTTTTCCTAACAGGGTGCATATGAATGGCACTCTGCTGTTCTCTGAGTCTAATAAGGGCACTGTAATTGAGCTCAAACAATACATACAGAATAACACATTTTCATGTATATTTACATTATTATATATCTTACATATGGTTTATAGAACTGTCCTTCATCAGGATTAAACATGAACTCAACTAGCATAATTACATACCGTTACTGTCAAATGTAACAAAATGTGGTACTAGGGTGTGCTATGCACCTCCATTCCTTACTGTAACACTCCAAACCTCAAACGTGCCAACTGCCCTGAATCTACAAGGCAGTGCCTTTTTTACTTGTCAACTACCCTACACATAGCAAAGTGAGAGGTACTGGGAGGGACAATGGATTAAAAAAAGTAAAGTTTGGAATGGGTAGGTAACGATTAGATCACACACCTGTACCACCTGCATACTTGATATTTAGTTTATGCTCAACATTTTGTAACCCAAATTCTATGGCCTAGAACTACACATTGGTACCACAAACTGTAAGTAGAGTTCTGCCAGAAACAATAGATTCCGGCATGCTGAACTGACATTACCACACATTGTGACATATTTGTTCATATAATAACATCCATCTGGTCAATAACAAGAACAGTGACAAAGTTTGGCTACTGTCAAATGAAATGCATTGGGCGACTGGAGTGATTATACTTATATGCAGATATGTAATAAAGCACTTTTGCACTACAGCTGGAATTTCATGGTTCTTTATTTAATAGGCAACAGCTGGAGGCCACAGGCCTAGCTTTAACTGAAGCATTTATTACTGTATATAACATCTGCAGACATAACTCATTGGTTATTTGTAGGATAAACTACCTCTACATTATGAATAAATGCTAAACAGTTCTATAAAACATCTTCAGACTCATGTTGTGCCCTGTGCAACAGATAAAATGACCTGCCATCACTTTGTTATCACATTTAAATTAACTTTTTGATTAATAAACTCTGCTTTTTAGAAAATAAAATCATTCTGCTTTTTTGAGGGACTCACATTTCTTGTAGCCTATTTTTTCTTGTTGTTGTTGGATAAACTAGTTTAGTCTTACAAAACAATATAGCACAATCAAAAATTTGTAAAGCCAACGATTATTATCACTGATTGAAAGATGTTACAGTATCAAAATAATTAAGTGTCTGGTTTCTGTATAAGTATGTGATATTGCTTGAGCATTCCTGTGGATGTAAAGTTTCACTCCAGGACATATAAATCCATAATCTATAAGGATTATAGCACTTCCCAATATATGCATCAGTGACTGTGCACATTACATAATTTATTAGAGATCTCTCCTTTACTGCATATAGAAATATAGTATGCACATTCTCTTATACCCATCATAGGCAACATATAATAATAAAACACAGTAACAAAAAGCCAGTAGTTATTCACTTTCAATCCTATCTAGATATATTAGCTGTAACCATATATTCAGAAAGGCAGCCATTACAGAATGTATACAGATGATTGCTTACATGCCCTTAGTGCAGCCATATAAACCAGAATAAGAAGGCTACCTACTACCACAGTGCAGTTGTACAACATGGTACCCAGGAAGCCAGAGATTTTCCTCCCAGAGCAACCATATTACAGAATATAAACGTTGTTCGCCTGTTAAGCAGCCATATTACATGATGTACTGAGGTTTACCTATAGCGGTACCTCCAGTATAGCCACGCACCTGTTATCATAATACATTGACCTCATTAAGGGTTAATAGAGTACAGTCACATCAGGGTGTACAGAGGTTATCACAGAATGATTTGCTCCAGCACAGCCATGTTAGAGATCTCAGCTAGAAATTCATGGCGTATGCTGCCAGCAGTCATCCCTGCTTCAGTGTCAGAGCTAACTGATGACCAAGTCACACAGAATACATCCCCCTGGCAGTGCCTATAGCCGGTATTTACCTCTCCGGGTGCTGTGTCTGAGCTGTCCCTGCAGCTTGCATCAGAACAGATGCTGCGGATGTGTGTTAGAAGCCCAGCTCGCTTCACATAAGCCCGGCCCTTCCTGTCTGAACACCTGCTGCACAGCTTATGAAAGGACCGAGTCACGGCCACAGACACAAAAGGGTTAATGCAGATATAAAAGGGTTGAACCCATGGCAACAAGAGCGTCCCTCTCTGGCAGAAAATTGGTTAATATGCAAAATAACATAGCTTAGAGGTACGAGAAAAATTATACATTGTTCAAAATATACAGATACTCAGCAGGGGCAAATGGGGTAAAGGGCGGACAGGGGAGGGCAGATTCAGTGCACTGGGCAGGATTCCCCTCAGCTCTATGATAAAAGCAATTGCAATGAAAATATGAATGAAGGGTGTGGGAGGATCCAGTGACCAGGCGACAAAAACAGATGCCCACAAGCAACACAACAGACATACCAGCTATAGTCCTCTGCGGCAGGTCGCCCTAAGGGTCCCTGTCTTGCTGCTTCTTGCAGTAAATGAGTTGATATTTTCCTCTGTATTTTTACGATAAAGCCCCTAGTCTCTCATTCATTGGTGCTGTTTTTTAGAGTAGATACTGTCTCCCACCATCCTCCATCTCTCTCTCCCTCACTCCTCCCCTCCCACCCCCTCACAAAGAGCTAAACATGGCTGCAGCAGCAGATGGGAAGATTTGTGATGATGCTTACCCCCCTACACACACTTGCTGACTAACAAGCACCAGCCATCCCTCAGTATTGGCCATATCACTAGCCAGGCGACAGGGGGCATTTTATTATCGTGCATTTTCATAGTCAAAAAATGCTATAATTTTATGGAAAATTGTAATTTAGGATGGAAAACACTTTTTCCATACAGAATATATTAAAAAATATGTTGTTTCATATCTATATTATCTATCTATCTATCTATCTATCTATCTATCATCAGCTACCTATTGATATACCGGTGTATGTATATATATATATATATATATATATATATATATATATATATATATATATATATATATATATATATATATATATATTTTTTTTTTTTTTTTTTTTTTTTTTTTTTCCCCCCAGGAATTTTAAAGCTGAATTGACTATAATACATAGGGGCAACCTATTCCATACAGAATATATTAAAAAATATGTTATTTCATATCTATATTATCTATCTATCTATCTATCTATCTATCTATCTATCTATCTATCATCAGCTACCTATTGATATACGTGTGTGTATATATATATATATTTATATATATATTTATATTATTTTTTTTTCCAGGAATTTTAAAACTGAATTGACTATAATACATAGGGGCAACCTATTTTCAAGTTTGAAAGCTTGTAGCATAATCTATGTAAAATATTCACCATTTACATTAAATGTAAAAGTTTCTAGAAAGAAATTATGTTTTAAATAAGATTCTCAATTTGAATAAATGAAACCTGTACGCATGAAATTAAGGGGAGGTTTTTTTTTTACCCTATCGAAGCCCGTAGTTTCCATCCTGGCAGTAGGAGGTTGGAAAGGGGTTATTGGGAGGCTAAGGGTTGGAGCTTCGGCAGTCAGTTTGAGCGCGAATTTGAAGCTATCGGCAATGGCAGAACTTCAAGAAATTTTAATGTTAGTGCAGGATTTAGCTAATTCGAAGGGACTTGGGTGGTTACAGCAGAAGCTGTGTGATAATGCTGGGAGCGGATCCTGAGCTGTTACAGCGGTAACGAGGAAGCAGGAGGACAGTGAGGTTGTCAAAAAACCTGTGAGGCGTTCTCGGCCGCCTGAGAGGTTGAGTCCTTTAATTGGCAGCAGTCAGGACCAGAGGAGAGGGGGGAAACGGCTGTCTTGCAGCCCTGGGTCAACATTTTGTGGAGGAGATACAGCGTCGCAGCTTGTGGTGAGATGGTGAGAGCGGAGGACAAAGGAAGAGGAAAAAGAGTTAGGGAGGCAGTGAGGGGAAGACAACACCATCTGACAACAGGCAGGAGCAAAAAAACAGCTGAGTGGTCCCAGCACACCTTCAGGAGCTGATACGGCAGCAAGTAAGGGCCCCTGCACGAGGTTTATTTTGGACACACAGGGAGCAGATGCTCATTTGGCTTTTTTAAGCCAGAAT